>NW_027466058.1:7155000-7260000 GCF_046127955.1 Nelusetta ayraudi | reverse complement strand
GTGAAACCGCCGTGCATAAAAAGTAGCACAGATACTTGTTTTTACTGCTCTGTTGTAAAGATAATGACACCAGATAATGACAGAAAGACACTTTTAATGATCAATTATGTCGGCCGTGTCATGTGTTCAGATGTATAAAAAAAAAAAGCTGTCAGAGCCAAAATGTTCCTAACAGGTGGCAGTCGGTTCCCAACACAAAGGCGGGACTGTTTGGTGGCCCTTGGGGGCTATCAGGACCCTGAGAACAAAGCTCAGACAGAAACCCAGAGCGCAAACGGAGCCAACACACAGACGTCTCGTTGCGCACAAGCGACACAAATCCTGTCAGTGGCAGGCAGGAGGAAACCAGCCGCCTCTTTTTGTCCATCTGCAACCCCATTCAGGCAGCTCAGACCGGGCCCACCCCGCGCTAAACACCGCCCACTTGCTAAAGCGGTCAGACTTTGACATGTTGGTTTTTCTCTGAAACGGTTTCATCATCGGTCGAGCTGAGCGAAGGCGATACTGATCTGCAATTCAAGCCAAAGCTTCCATAAAAAGAAGCCTCCCCCTTTGCAGGAAAGCTTTGTCTTTTTTCACTTTAAATGACTTTAGACTTGTCAAGAAGAAGGTCAAGTCAGGCGGGGTGGATGTGAAACAGGAGAGGGGAAGGGCTTCCTGTGTCATTGTCCCCTCGCTCAGCCAGGAGCAGCCGCCGCGCCAGCAGTGTCACTTTAATCGCCCTCGCCGGTCTTCCTATTGCTCTGCCTCGGCCACGATGGATTGTTTTCCCACACGCACAGACTGACAGTGCTTTGACACTTGACACAGGGTACGCACGTGCTGAACATACACATGTGCAGCACTTAAAAAAAAACAACCACACAGACGGGTGAACGGCCTCCAGCAGAGAGTGTAAAAGCACTCATGAAATGAACCGTTACTGTGCTTCATCGGTCACCCTCCTTTGCTTCTCCACTAGGGGCACATTTCTGAAAGGTGCCCCTAGTGGACGGAGATCTAGTGACTGTGGAGGCCAACTGAGAACAGTGAACTCATTACTACATCCAGTAAACAAGTTGGGGATGATTCGAGTTTGTGGTATGCAGCCGTTATCTTGGCTTAAGAAGCCAAAGTGGTGCTCATGGGTGGTCATGAAGAGATGCTCACTCAAACTGTGCTCTCAAACCAGCCTGTCCAGTCTTCTCTGGAGTTTCAGTTTGGGACCAAACGTTAGTGCGCAGTATATGATGAAATATCCAGGCCAGCCTGTCCAATGCCATTGCCTCATAGTTATATCCGTGCAAGCTGTTCCTGCCTTTTCTTTGACATTACATCGACATAGTGTGTGAAGAGACTGCTGCAGGATTCACCCACCCCCCTCCCCCCCTTCTCCAACCACCACCGCCACCACCACACACCCACACCTACGCACACAACTGCAATAAACCTCTGTACAGTCAATTTCTATGTATATACTTGTGTGTGTGTGTGTGTGTGTGTGTGTGTGTGTGTGTGTGTGTGTGTGTGTGTGTGTGTGTGTGTGTGTGTGTGTGTGTGTATGTACACTCAAATTGAATGCACTGACATTATTGCTCAGTAGCGAGTAGACGAAGGAGGAACATTGTGAAATGCATCACACAGTATGCTGTAGATCTTGAGACTCAAGTATGAAGATGCCAGACGGGTGGAAAAGGACGAAGGAGGAGGAGGGGGAGGAGGAGGAGTAGAGGGTGAGTGTACGCCGTGCTCACATGTCTGGACAACTCAGGAAGGAAGTCCACTCCCCAAAACCTGGCACCGACCCACACGGCAGACAGTAACGTGCGCACAAGTGTTTGGATGGCGACTGAAAATCCGTCCGTAGCATCTTTTTCACAGGAGACTCTGCCCTCACGAATGTACATTAGCAATGGCGATAATGCTGGTGTCCTCTCCCATGTGCCCCAGGAGGCTCTTTCAGACTAAGAGCAGTAATCATTTGCTCAGATGAGGGAGTCTGCCTTCGTTTGTGTTGTTTGTTTCCTTCTTTGGTTGAGTCGAGTGGGGGGTCCTATAGTAGTGAGGCAGGAGGTCTATAGTGGCTTTCTGTTGCTTAGCCAGACACAGTTTGCTTGGTTGTGTTATTGCGATCGACCCGGCGTGTCGGAGCGCACATGAAAGCGTTCCTCTCCGTTCGTGCGCTCCATTGCTGAGCGATCAGAACAGGATGTGGTTACACGGGGGTGCAAGAGGCGAATGCTTTTTCATGCAATACGTTCAGCACCTCCCTGCAGCCTCTTTGGGTTTCCTGAAGGTGCTGATAGACGTATGCAATAGCTGATTTGTGAAAGAAGGAAAGAAATGCTCCTCCGTGAAGCTCGCCGCGTCACGGAACATCGTAGTACGTCGCGCCGGGGCCAAAAACCCGCAGCAGAGTGGCGCCGGGACCAAAACGCAGTGTCACAAGACAACTCGCACGGACTACGAGGAACTCTCTTATTTTTAGACGTCTGCAAACACCGGGTTTGTGTATTTACCCCGGCTAGAAGAAAAGTGCCACGTCTCCCCACTGTAGAAATACACGGAAGAGGAAACGGCCTCGGCAGAGATGCGCGAAAAAACAGGAAGCACCTCGTGTTAAAAAAAAAACAAAACAAAAAATAGGGCTCTCCATGACAACGGCATGCCAAACATTGTTGGTGCTAAAATGAATATTTTGCTTTGTTGACTCTTGGAAGAAGGTGCGTCCGAAGGCTTAATAGTCTGATTGAAACATCGGGCTCTTATCTCGAGAATTTCACTCATTTTTTTCCTTTTCTCCCATTAAAACATTCCGTCCTTCCGTCTCTATCACTGCTCCTCCTGCACTCGCGGGTCGCGGGGCTGCTGGAGCCTCTCCCAGATGTCTTGGGCCAAGTTGCCGGTTCATCGCAGGGCCAAAACATTCCACGCAAGTTTCTAAATGTGACGTCTCAGGGTCGTTGTTGGTGAAATTCCCTGCCACTTTTTGTTACTTCTGCACAAAAAAACTGGAGAAGACCATTACAACAGAAATACTACTAATAATAGAACAACTCTGATCTAAAGATAACTTTGGTTAATTAATAAGAATTTCTTCAACGTGAAGAAATTCTTATTCTTATTTTTGTTGTTGTATTATTGTCCTATTATTACATTTAATATTACAATCAGTTTACATATGAATATCTCTTTTGTTTAGAATTGTCTTTTGTTGTTGGTTTTGTTGTTTTCTGTTTTGTTGTTTTCTGCTTTCTGTTATCTAACCGTATATACTTAATTTAGTTCACCAGCTTGTATATCTATTTAAGTTAGGGGGTAGGTACATATAAGTTTTTTACTTCTTCCTACCCCTTTTCGAGCATGACCAATATTATTTTGATGTATATTTCACTGATGTTTGATTGCTTACTCTATTATTTTTTTTTTATATATATGTTTTTCTTTAAGTTTTCTTTCATATGTTTTGGGTTTTCTATCCCTTTTATTTTTTTTTTATTACTTTTCCCATGTTCGAAATAAATAAACAAGTCAAATCAAATCAAATCAAGTGACTGGTTCTAAGTGCCACTGCCCTGTCTGTCTTTCTGTCTAGCCATGGTTGAGATGCACCAGTCCCACTCCCCCATCACCGTCACCGCCAGTCACCAGCGCTACATCTGTCCCGAGGGCGCCAGCGTCCAAATGGTCTGTCACCAGAGCAGTGTCGTGCACAAGGCCGACGCCATGCGGCAGATCTGGCTCTACAACCCCCTCAGCGACCAGCACTGCTCGGGCCACGTGGGCCCGCGGAACCTGTCCTTCGCCGGCCACAACCGCACCTTGCCGCGGGGGGTGCGATTTGGGCACGCCGAGCAGATCTTCTGGGTGGTTCTGGAGAACGTGACCCGTGCCGACCAGGGCCGCTACTGCTGCACGGTCGGGGTTCGCCACAGCGAGCACAAGCACGACAACATAGTGAGGTTCCACAGCTACAGTCTTCTCCAAGTCACATCACGTAAGGGCTCCGCTCAATCTTAGCCTTTTGCGGTCTTTTTTCAAACAAAGATTTTGTGTTTCGGTTGTGTTAAAACGTACGAGTTTCTGAGTTGTCGCTGTCATTGCGTAACGCAAACCTAAACATGCATCCATCCTTTTGCAGGGAAAGGTGGATTTCATAACTGCACCTTCTCCAGTACCGTACCAGTTGCAGGTAACGTTCCTTTTTTTCTAGCGCTCATACTAGGGTTGCCACCTCCCAGAGTTACAAATCTGGGACATCTCGGGGGGTGGTGGGGGGGGGGGGGGGGGGGTCAAGTCCGTTGACGGGGGGTGTCACCGAAATATACGGGACAAAGTGAAGTGCGCCCCGTATCAGTTCGTTACGGGACAGGTTTTTTGGTTGCCAAATATGGGCCAGTCGCGTATTTTACGGGAGTAGACCACAGACGGAAATCAAATGAGGTTTTGTCAATTTGTCCCGGGAGAGATTTCATTTTTCCCGGGACGGGTGGTGAAAAAAGAGAACAACTCTGGGAAAAAAACGGGACGGGTGGCAACACTAGCTCATACCCAAGCAGCTAACAGGTCCGTTGTCCTGTGAAGGCGACCCTCACTTTTTCTCTTGCAATCCTCCAGGCACCATACCAGTGGCTTTGGCCATCGCAGCCTGCATCCTGGCTCTGCTCTCTCTGCCCCTCATCCTGTTGCTTGTGTACAAACAGAGGCAGAACGTCCATTCCCGCAGACGTACGTATCGCCGACAAGCGCGCTAATGCGCTAATATTCCAGTGTGGCTTTATTTGAAACGCAGCTCTCCCCCTACTGGGGCCCTCATAAACGCTTTGTCCGACACACATTTCCTGCCAGTCAGGCGGATTAACTGTATTTTACACACTGTTCTGCTCCGTTTTCATTCACTCACAATGAATGGCCCATTTCCCATTTCCTCTCTCCCAGGTGCACAGGAGATGACGAGGATGGACAGGTAAGCTTTCCCACACGCTGCCCTGCTGTTTGTGCGCGGCAGCATCAAAACACAGCTGCTGAATGAGGCCGGATTTATTTTTCTTACACACAATCAAAAAAAAAAGAAAAAAAAGAAACATCCTGATTTAAGGAAATTGCTACAGCAGCATGAAAAAAACATTTCACTTAACCAAACTAACAGAGCTGTATTGTCGATTTTTGCAAAAGGGACCTCTCTGCTTACAACACAGACTCCCAGAAGCTGCATTTATAACTATCTCTTGTAGTGAAAGATAAATAGAAAGAGCAATGTGAGCGCATGTGTATGTGCACAGTCCGCTGTTTTGACTTTGATCTCAAGGTTTAACGCCTTGACTGACGTCGTGCTGTGCTGTGCTGTGCTGTGCGTCTGTGTGTGCAGCGAGGCTCTTGGCCACGAGAACCCCGTGTTTCTCGGAGGATCGCCGCAGACTAAGACGCGGACCGTGTCGCAAATCATGACCAGGCAGTCCTCAGAGACGGGACGCCACCTGTTGTCCGAGCCGGGAACGCCGCTCTCCCCCCACGCGCACGGGGACGTCTTCTTCCCGATCGAAGGTAGGCGACGACAGGGACTCAACGCACACTGAAGGATCACAGCAGCGGCGCCGCCAAAGCACAAAGAGCTTTGCTGAAGACAAAGCTTAACTTTTCAAAAGGCAGGCTTGCTGTCCAACGGCTCCCCCCCCCCCGGCCCCCTTCTTTCATTGCACAACAGATCAGTTCCGAGAACACCTATTTCAAAATGTTCAGCCACTATGGTAAAGGCGGATGCAATGAAATGTCTTTTTTTTTTTCTCTCGAACCTTCTTCCGAAACATCCTGCATTAGGTGCAAGTGCGGATGGAAAGATGCCCACACTCTTGTGCAAAACTGCATCTTTGCGCCCTCTCAATAAAAAAAAATAATAAAAAAAAGGTGTTTGCTGTGACGTTTAAAAATGGCAGATGTAAGGTTTTCGACGGTCACTCCCACTCAACCGAGAAGTGCTGCGCGGTGCCGTCGTCACATCGACTTCTTCTTCCCTCGCCGTACTCGCAAAGCCAACCCCCGCATACCAGCGCATCTGGTTTGACACGAATGGCCCCGCTTCAGCTTTTCTCTCTAACTCCACTTGAAATCGCACCGAACCATTAGTCACAGTGAGGAACTTCTTCAGTCCGTGGTGTTTTATATTTTCCCTACCTATTGCCAAGCACTTGGCCAGACATTCCAGGCATACTGAGGTGGGCTGTCCCATTTCCTGGCAGCACGGTCAATTACGGTGCGCAGCGCAGGGTAGAAACTATTTTATGAAACCTGCACCCCCCCCCCCCGCAACAATAGTGTTCAGGGCAGCAGGCTGGATATTAGAAATAGAAAAAGGGCCACAGTCTTTGTCCAAAGGGATTTTTTTAGTTTAATGCTGTCAGGCAGCTTAATATATGCCCACCATCAGTGGAAAGCTTTTCTTTCTTTTTTTTGTTGCTGAAATCAGACTTTTTAGTTATAATTGAAATGTGATTACCATCACACTCTGTGAGTAGTTTATGGCCCTGAAGTGACATTGCATGAGCAGCAGAAGACACAGTGCGGTGACGGAAGTAAACATGGACGTTGCTCATGTTAGCGTGCGTGTATCAGTTCTTCAATTATTGGAACGGGACCTGAATTGGAACAAAATGAAAAGATCATAATTTCTGTCCAGTGATGAACTCCATCAACATGGCCCTGCGGTGCTTGTTTCATCCCTACCATCATTTGATCTTGTCAAGTCCTACATCCCTCATCAGATATCTGTTGGAATTACTGCTGTACGTGGCCAAGGTTTTGTATTGAAAATAAAAAAAAACAAACAAAAATGCCGTATTTGGACCACTTCTGTCCGGAGTGTGAACGAGGCCTGAGGCTGCTAGACGCTCAGCTGACCCACATATTGGGATACAAATGTGAAAACCCTGGCTTGTCAAATGCCCAGACCACAAAACACATTGAGTACATGGCGAGGTTGACGTCTTTTGCCAGACCTTACTTTGGTCGTTGGTCCACTTCATATCTTTTTTTTCACCATTTGTGGCACGCTAACCTTCGCAGCGGGGAGGAATTTTACCAACTTCCCCCTTGTCCTCTACGTGTTGCAACTCAAGTAGGCCTCCTCCTTCTGCTTTTTGCTTTGAGTAAACACATCTTTTTCAGGGAAATTGCTCAGTGGCTGCCAGCTTCAACACCTTCACGCGGCTGAAAACAACATGTGTTCTGACCAAATCTTTTAACAGGAAGTGTCTTTTTTTTTTTTTTTTTTTCAAAGTCAACAGTCATCATATCTCAAGTTTCCACGCACACGCTGGCTCACAGAGGCGGCGTGCGCGTTGATGCGCCTGCCACCATTCTTTACCCTCCCACTGACACGCTGTGTTTTCTATTCCAGACGTCATCCTGGAATCTCCGTAGTTGGAGGCAGATTTCAAGGAGCTTCGACCGCTGATCTTCAGACGGTCCTGTAACTCTCCTCGTCATCGCTCGCTCCGCAGCGGTGCCGGCTCAACAATAACCTCTTCTGGGATTGTTGAATGTACATTGTCTGGACTGCAGGAGGGAGCAGACTGTGTCCTAAACTGTTTCCACCTGTGACAACAGCTGGAGAACTGAGGAAAACCTTTTTTTTTTCTTCCCCGTTTGTCGTTTTGCGATGGTGCCTGCCGGGGGTTGTGTAAGAGGCGAGGGACTCAGCTTCGACTGAGTGGATCAGCAACATTTTCAGAAGAACTTTGGCTGTTAAAAGGTCACCCGATCATCGCGATCACGACTGGCTTATCGAGTGTGAATCTCTGACGTCTGAAGCCTTCGAAGCCACTTTCACAACTAAAGTGTTTGCTGCAGAAGAAACCAACTTGGGAGACACAAGATGACTTGTGCCCATCCAGTTTTCTTCCTCTTCATCAATCATTCCAAAAAAAAAAAAAAGAAAAACAAAGAAAAAGATTCAAGTGGTGCTGATGATTATGGTGGTTATGGTGATAAAAGATCCCCTGTTAATTAAATCCAACGGCCATGTGAACTCACAGGTCGACATGTTTGACTTCACATTGATCTGTGCCCCAGGTGAGATTACACTGGCTCCTTGTATCACTGGCCTCACTTTTTATTTTATTTTTTATTTTATTTTTTAATTCTCTTCTCTCTTTCCTACCTCGTTCGCTGCATTAAGAGATCTGCCTCTGCAAATGCTCCTCCTTCATACGCCGTCTCAGAAAGCCAACCCTTCACAGTGGCCTTAAAAATTCACAGAAAGTGCAGGTAGTGTTTGTGAAAGGCTCTTGCGTTGTTTCAAGAGAGGGAGAGAAAAATAATATTTTTTAAATTGTACATGCGTTTGAATGTAGCAGATTCCAAATAAAAACAAATAAACAAAAATGATGAAGCCATGCCAATGTCAGTGTGTGTGAGTGTGTGTTTGTGTATTGTGTTTTTTTTTTTTTTTGGTCTATTATGTACATATGCAATATGCTCATCAAGCTTCATTTGCAGTGTATATTTGACAGGGTATTATGTACATAAAAAAATATTAAGAATTTAAAACCAATCAAACTTTCAAGTGTTTTGGAGAGAACATGAGAATTTTTGGCAAATTTTTGGTTAAAAAATGGACCGGTTTATATTGTATACAGAATTACTTTGTGATAAATAAATTAAAAAAAAAAGGGTGTGGAGAAGAAGTATTGTGTGAAGGCAGTATTTTTTCTGTGTATTGCATTGTAATTGCCATGGTTGTCAACTGTAAAATAAAGTGGAGCTCCGAAACAAGCGAGCCCAAGGTGTGTGGCTTTTGAAATAATGAGTCCTGCGAAGCGGCCGGGGTTCCAGCGCCATCGCTGACCAAGGACGCGCTGCGTTCGCTGCTGAGGGAGCGATCACTAACGGAACAAGGCTGTTCCACTTGTTTGCCTCCAAGATGTTGCTCGCTGAGGAATACCGGCATTGAGGAGCGCAAGTGAATGAACAGACGATAACAGACGAGTCACAGGTCTAGACAGGTGACAAACAGTTCCTTTTAATGCAGTCCCATCTGAGCAACTGCTGTGTTGTCTTTGCAAAACCTGCATGACTTTGGGTTAACACCGTTTCTAGCCAGCTGTGTGCGGAAGGAAGAAAAAAAAAAATCACACGTCCGCACTGTGATTGTTCTGACAAACGCGTTAACGCACACAGAGTCCCTTTCTCGCATTTGAATTTGCTACTTATGGTTTTCCTGTTTATGAAGGGGCGCTTCCTCTGCCTTCACAGCTCAGTGGCTCACAGTCAATCACAAAATATATTTTGATAAACTATGGTAAGATGCACTATGTGTGGAAGTACCTGATTAAAACCTACATTTTAATTTCAGAGGTGGGTGAGGTAAGATTGCATGCAGTTCTATTACAGGACAGAAGAGGGCTCTGTGATAACAACCACCAGCTTGATAAAGCCACAGATAAAATGAAGCCCTTTGCTGAGGTTACTACGTGGGGAAAGAACCTTAAAGATCTTGATGCAAACAAGTAAGATGATAACAGATCATGACACCAACCACTCACCTCCGATTTCTTACAAAAAAGCCATTGTACTGAATATTTTCCCAGTATTTTTGACGCTAGTTATTTAGTCTGCTGCGCTGCAGCAGCTGCAGACATTGCAACACGGTGAGCTGCTCTTACCGACAGCGGCGGCGTGCCGTCGTCCTCCACGGTGACGACGAGCGTGTACTCTTGCTGCCGCTCGCGGTCGGGAGGCGCCGGCCGCGTCACCATCTCGCCCGTCACCCGGTCCATGCGGAAGGTCAGGTCCTGGTTTCCGGCGGTGATGTAGTAAAACAGCATGGCGTTGGGCCCAATGTCCTGGTCGGTGGCTGTGACACGGAGGACCGACGTACCGCCTCCCACATTCTGGAACATCATTCACAAGGAAGACTTAATTTAATTGAATTCATTGCCCGGAGAAATAATTTAAAAACCTGTCTTCAGATCATTAGTTATTTGTGAAAAAGAGATAATTACAACTTTATTGATAAATTTGTCCTTGTTTCCGTTTACCTCAAAGTGAAACGTTGAAAAGCAGAGAAAGGTGCATTTTTTTGGTACTGGGTACCTACCTCACTAATGCTGACATTGTAGCCCCTCTGGCTTTCAATGACAGGCGGATTGTCGTTGACGTCCAGGATGTTGATGGTGAGAGAGTGGTCAGAGTGTCTGGGAGGCGACCCGTTGTCTGTGGCACGCACCTATGATGGACACGTTCAGTTAGTTCCTCCAGCTTATTGACAGCGCAATGGCTTTTAGCCGATCCCAAGATTTGTTTTGTCGAGAAACAGAGTTGAAGCTATGTTATGGAGTTCAGTGGAAAATAGCAGGTCAAGTCACACACAGAAAGATATGCATGCGGTGCTAATATCTCTTTTTTTTTTTTTTTATTAATTTTTTTGAATGCGTGAGTTTTCCTGCCTGACCTTCAGCAGGTAACGGTCGACAGACTCCCTGTCCAGGGGGGCGTTGACAAACACTTCGCCGTAGGTGTGGTTCACTGTCTTGATCTTGAACACGTCCTCCATGTTGCCTGCCACTAGTGTGAAGTTGACCTGCAACACACACGGCAGCATGAACATCCCGCCAAGAGACGCTCCGATTGGTGAGCGCCGCCGCTTGACATGAGAGAAAAAACACTGCAGAGGCACAACATAATACTTCTTCTCTCAACAATCTTTGTTTCTCAAAAATCATACTAAATCACTTTTGAGTTTAATATTCAAAATAAAACCGAACTGATAGAGGGGGCGGGGCTTAGTTACAATACTAACAGCGGTGTGTGCAACAGCATGGTGGAAGAAAAAAAAATGCTTTGTTGGTGACTTAAGTATTTCTCTCGCACTAAAGCAAAGTTCATGTGACCTCAGCGTTACTTGTTAGTGTTAAAATGTGCAACGGCAGTGAGTCAGAGAACGGAGCGGAGCGGCGCGGACGTGCGTGAGTGAGCGCACGTTGCCGAATGCATTCTTACCCGTCCATTCAAGCCAGCGTCTCTGTCCCTCCCCAGCACCACGGCCACCTTCTCGCCCATCGGCGTGCTTTCTGCAATATCCACTGAAGTATCTGACGTGATATCAAACACGGGGCTGTTATCGTTCTCATCTACAATGGTTATTGAAACCTGTTGAGAGACGGGGGGAAAAAAAAAAAGAAGAAAGAAATCACTAAGCCTTCCAACATTTACGCGATACTTACCTATTGCGACTCTTCAAAAACACTGAAAACCTTGAAAGAAATGGGACACGTTTGCTGTGTGGGTTTTGCGGTGCTTTATGTAGGGTCAGTTGGAAAGAGCTGCGCCTCTTACCTTCTGCACTTCCAATGAGAGAAGCAATGAACAAAAGAGGAATGCCTTTAAGCTTTCTATAACAAAACAAGCACGACACACAATGTAATGCAACGTTGTGCGCAAGGATACAAAGTGAACACAGTCCAGGAAAACAAACAAACGGAAAAATAACATACCACAGTGGAGTCCTTCTTGGGTCCTCCATTATCAGCCACAACAGTCAAGGTGTACATATCCCCCTTCTCTCTGTCCAGCAGACCTGTCACTGTGATGCGACCCTGAAGGGATGATACAAATCATGCTTTCTAAAATTAAAGGACAGGAAGGAAGCAAACGCAGGCACGCTGATGTAGTCACCCAAAAACAGAAGACAAGCAGACTTCATCGCCTTGGAGCTGAACGGCATCACCGTAAACAAGCTCTTTGACGGTCATGCAGTCAAGTCATCTGGATATTTAACAGAGCGATGCACGGAGTGGGTTTACAGTGAAACGTCGCGGAAGTGCAACAAAACAAAGCGTGAAGGGGCTGCATCCCCCCTTTCACCGCCATCCCCTCGCTCTCCTTCTCCCCCCTCCCACTCCCCCTCCCCCTCCTGCCTGCACCTCGTGTATGACCTCCAGTGAGACAAGCACGAGCGGACAACATTTATAATGGACCCATCATCCTTTTCTGGACAGTGTCAAGTGAGAATCGCAATATTGCAAAAGCAAGAGGTTGCCCAGCTTTACAGTTTTTTTTAACCCGCTGCTTTCACTGGGAAATTGCAGAGGTTATACAACCAATAACAGCGAGTGGTGTTTGTTGGTGGATATTTGCTGCTGACTGGCTTATTTTGTATTTGGCTCTATTTGGCTTGAATGGGTTCATCAGCTGGGGTGAATAGATGGTACACACAGGTAAGTGCTGGGCGTGTGGTTTGTTAAAAAAAAAAAAAAAAAGAAAAGAAAAGAAAAGAAAAGAAAAAAAGAAAAGTCATATAGGTGCAATACATGCAAATATATATTTATATGCTCATATCATGCGTGACCTCTCCTCCCCTGCTCACCGTCACGCTGTCTATCTTGAAGAGCGCCAGGGCCGCAGGGGATGTGTCGGGGTCGAAGCGGTACGTCAGCTGGTTCAGGTTGTCAGCCGACTGGGCCTGCACCTGAACCACCTCCGTGCCCGTGGCCACGTTCTCCGGCAGCGAGGCCTCGTAGCCCGCCGAGAAGAAGGCGACGGCCTCGTCCAGCTCGTTGAGCAGCGTCACGTACACGGTGCAGAAGCCCCGGTGGAAGGGCGCCGCCTGGTCGGTGGCCGAGACGTTCATGAGATACGTGGTCTTCGTCTCGTAGTCCAGGTAGTCCACGGTGGTGACCAGGCCGGTGCTGGCGTCCACCTGGAACTTGCGGTCGGAGCCGGACACCAGGGCGTAAGCGACAGCTCCTCCATCACCTGAAACAACGGGGGACGTGAAACTTTAGGGTGATACAACAGCTGCCATGTTACACTTTGGTTTTTTTTTTCCCCAGCAAGCTAGAACTTCATTGTTTCCTTTTCAGGCCTGAGCTGATGTTTTGGAAAATGAGACTCGGTAACACTTTTCACCATAGGAAGTGAATAGAGGAAGGGTGAACTGCAAAGCAGAAGTTGAGTTTTAAATCCTTGTCACCGTCTGTTTTTCAGTGCGGTTTCTATGTCAGAGTGAAAGACATAAAAAAAAACAACAACAAATAAAAAAATAAATCATTTTCTCAAAGCAATAAATTCCACTGGTGTAAATAACCCACAAGAGGGAAGTTAAAATCCACGTTTAGTGACTTCTTCCTTTTAGGCTCCAAAGTGTGAAAGCGATGTGCCAGGATCGAAGGCATCGATATTTCACATCTGGACTCACCACTGTCGGGGTCTGTGGCTCGCACGACAATCACCGACGTGCCGATGCCGGCGGTCTCTTTCAACCCCAAGCGGTTGTACTGCTGCTGAGTGAAAACTGGCACCTCGTCGTTGGAGTCGTCCACATAGATGATCACCTGCAGAGGGAGACATTCTCACCTTTATCCCTGATTTTACAGTATTATTAAAAAAAAAAGACCATATGAAGCCCAGTTAGGGCTGAATCCTCCTGTCCACTTCAACATTAAACAATCATTGGCTGGCAACCCTTTACTGTATGTATGTATGTATGTGTGTGTCTGTGTATTTATTTATTTTTTATTACACATCAGGCATGAAACAGTGTCCGTCCTCACTCCTCTTCCTCACCCTCACGGAGCTCCTCATGCTGCCCTCATCGCTGTTGTACGCCTCGACCTCCAACACGTGGGAGCTGCTGGTCTCTCGGTCCAGAGCCCTGCGGCCTCTCGTCATCAGCCCCGTCTGCCTGTCTATGCTGAACAGATTGTTGCTGTTTCCTGCAGAACGATCGCACGCAAACAGCAGGGGAATGAGACAAGGCGAGACACTGACACAAAAAAAGGGCATTTCTAAGCAAAAAAAAACAAACCCAAAACAATCTAGTTGATTGAATTGTTGTTGATTTTGGCAAATTAGTATTTTAATGACATTATATTGTGTTTCTACTTACACAAAAAATACATTTTATAATCCATTCTTTTCTACCTATTTGAGGTCTGACTGTAGTGGCAGCAGGCTTAGCGGGATGTTTATTAGCCTTCTCCTGATAGAAAGCCCCATGGACACCCCATGTATTTGTGAAAAATTCATTCATTCATCTTCTATACCCGCTTATTCCTATTCAGGGTCACGGGGGTCTGCTGGAGCCTATCCCAGCTGTCTTAGGGCGAAGGCAGGGTGACACCCTGGACAAGTCGCCAGTTCATCGCAGGGCCACATAGAGACAAACAACCATTCACACTCACGTGCACACCTACGGACAATTTAGAGTGTTCAGTTGACCTCACATGCATGTTTTTGGAGTGTGGGAGGAACCCGGAGAGAACCCACGCAGACACAGGGAGAACATGCAAACTCCACACAGAAAAGTCCCAGGCCCGGGCCCCGGAATTGAACCCACGACCTTCTTGCTGTGAGGCGGCAGCGCTAACCACTGCGCCACTTCTGCAGGTGCGCTGTTCCGTTTCTGTTCTGTTTCTTACATCACTGTAATCATTTCAACAAGTCCGTGACCATAGTGACCTCATGACTTTCACTCATGATGTGTAAAGAGATGTGTGAGCTTAATCCTGCTACCTGATACATCACAACGGCAGGTGGTGCTCAGCTGATACAGTTCAGCGCCCCCCCCACCCCGGTGTCAAGAACATAGGGTCACATATCAGATTATAAGACCACAGAGCTTATCATGAGCTGTTGGCCCAAGTTGGTCTGTGCATATTTATATGATGATAATTCCATCACTTGCACACAAGTGCAACAACAAAGCAACATATCACCTCCTCCGCCCCCCCGCAATTTTGAACCAGACTGATAAAATTAAATTAGTAAATATTGCTAATTTAATTTCTTGCAGAGCCCAACAGAAAATGCAAAGCGAGGACCAAATGAAAGTGGAGCAGCATTTACCACTCAGGATCCTGTAAAGAACTCGGCCATTCTCTCCTTGGTCCGCATCAGTCGCTTGAACCTGCACAGAACAAACACAAGGGAAAAGCTCAGACAAAATTGTACCAAAAACAACGAGCGACTATTAAAAACATGGCAGGAAAAAAAAAGATGCTGATGGTGAGACCTTGATTTTCCACTTGCATATTAAAGTATTACTTTTTAAGAACCAACAGGTTCTTTAGGATTTATAACTAGTGATGTATGATATTGACCTTTTTTTTTTTTTTTTACTGATATTTGATATCCTGATATTGTCCAGCTCATAATTTCTGATACCGATATCAACCAATATCAAACGATACAGATGTATGTGGCCGTGGAAATAACACATGATGGTTAATTTAGATTGTGATGTCGAGCTGGATGCAGAGATAATGATGAATGTAACAACTTTAAGGTTTTCCAAAAAAAACAAAAACATTCTGGTCAAAAAAATAATCGTCAGTTATGAACAAGACATTGTGTTAGCAGCCAGCCACCACTGAAACCACTCTGCTGAAGCACGTGCGCCGCTTACTGTTATGCTTTGATGCGGTTTGATGACATCATCAAGCGTAGTAGAGATGAGTAAAGTATTGTTATTCACTATTTCATAATACCAGGAAATTTGAGGAATTCATTATTTGGCATGACCACGAAATTCGGGAGAATTTTTTTTTAAAAAGTCATATTTTTATAATATTTTTTCCCAGTACCAATATTCATTTTTAATGCGTTTATCGGCCGATAATATCGGGAGGCCAATAATATCGGACTTCCCTATTTATAACACCATGTTAACCTCCTTCAATACATATAATTCCGAAAGAGAAATGTCAAATTTCACACATTATTTATTCTTTTTCCTAAAATAAGAGAAATCTGGAAGGTTCCCGTACAGGGGTCTTGTTGCTGCCACAACTCCAACTCGGCACTGAATGTGTCAAAGCCAAACCTCTCTTTCTCTCGGTCACAGGCAGGTAGCCAAAAAAACAAACAACAACAAAAACCCCTCAGACCGGGCACAGACATCACGGCTCCGCGGCGCACACGGACAAACAGCGGGGCATTGCTGGGCTGCTGGTGAATGGGCCATTTCATGAGAGTGACTTGTGTGACTTGTGAATCCTGAGGGGAGCAAAGCCGCTTGGCCCCAGAATGAGTCCGACTCCTCTGCGGATGCCAGGGCCTGTGCGGGCGCGCACAAAGTGCATATCTGATCGTGCGCGGAGAGACGCGCATACAGCCGGCCTTGAACGCATGTGCGTGCACTCAGGTGCGTACACGCCCGTGCACATGCCGCCACTCTCCCACAGTCTCCGTCTCGGCCGCCCCTGTGTGTCCTCCTTTGCTCTCTCTCACTCCCCCTGTGAAGAGGGGCCCAACTTCAGTCTCATTAGCTTTATAAAGAGATGTGGGGAGAAGAAGAGAAAGAGGAGGAGAAGGGAGGGGAGGGGAGAGAAAAAGGAAGGCTGGGGGGTCAAATCGGTGCGCGATGAATGGGGCATTACACGGCGGACTGCACCATTCAGCCACTTCAAGGGGTGAATATGGCCCGAGATTACACGACACGGCCAGATGTTGAAAGTGTAAGCATGTTTAGTGCAAGCGCCGAGAGATTATTGGCTAAGCCTGCGAGTGGCTCGCTGGAGATGTCGTCGCCTCGGCTCCCCGCGCCACTGAGACAACGGCGAGCGGCTGCGAATTCATTGTGTGGCATATTTCACCCCCTTTTCTTCCCTGATCCCCTCTTCCTCTCCACAGTCTCTCCCCTCTGTCTCTGGGAAAGCAGCAATTCAAGGGGGGAAAAACAAGTGTGTGGAGCCAAGAAACAGGTCTAACCCTCCATTACTGGAACTGAGGCGAGGTGCTGTTGCAAAAGGGTTTTTATTTCAAAAGGGTTGGAGTAAGTACACACTTTTATGGGGGTTTGATCCAAGTTGCTTAAGTTTTAATCTAAAAAGTTGTTGCTGTGAAAGTAAGTTGATGCAAGATGTTGCTTTTGATGTCTGTTTTTAATCAATGAGCCAAAATCTATTCCTGTGTTCTGATGAATATCTCTCGCCACATGCATACATTGTATGTTTGCGACAGAGTCTCGTGATTTGAGTGTGCAAGCGGGTCGACATGTGCTTGGGCAACCACACAGTGTCTTGGGGAGCGTGTGGGGAGCGTTGCTTATGTTCCTGTTCAGAACTTTTCTCGAGGGCAAACAAAGGCAGCCCCTCTCTGAGATGGTAATGTGTCTTTACACAGAGCATAAAGACTTTTGGAGATCATTTCATCAAATGGCAGTACAACATGCCGCAATTCCAACACTCACACCACTGAAAAGATGGAACTTGTGAATGCCTAGTCAGGTTTTTTCCTGACGCGAAACCTCCTGAAATGAGCTGAGCAGTCAACATCTGCAGGAGCCCACAACTGGAGCACCAATCGAATTCGAGAACCTTACAGTTTAGCTGAGCGCGTGTGGCGAGGAGAGAGTCTGAGTAGCTGCGAGTGTGTGCGCGTACAAGCGTGCGTGCGCGCTGCACATGTGCTCCGAGGCACTGACTAATGAACTGACTGTCTAACGAGCCATCCACTGGCCTTTTCACAGCTTTCCTGGCATTTGCTCTTAAAAATAATTTCACGTCCCAATGTGTTTCCCTTAAAACCGATAAGCCGTGCTTTGTCTCCGCGGAATTAAGGATGATGACATTTACAAACTGCTACAATGTTGGAGATAAGGGGCGTGGGGGGGGGGGGGGGGGGGGGGGGTAATTGGAGACCGGGGTAGAAGAGGTTGATGTCTCCCATTTTTACAAGGGTCGCTTTAATAAACCCAATTTGTTTTCCCGTTGAAGAAAGCCTGTCAACCATTGACTGTTTTATAGTACTTGATTTAATAGCTGCGTAATGGCCACAAATGCCAAACACTTTATCTACGAGCGCGCCCGAGCTGTTCAAGTGCATTAGGGCGATGATAATCACAAATACAGGCGCCTTTCAAAAACACTCACGGTCTCAAGCAAAATTTTCCGCGCACAAATTCCGAGCAATAAATTAACAAAAAAGGGTCATTAAAAGAAAGCAAAATTCGGAGACAAACAATCTAAGAAGAGCGGCGCAGAGGAGGTTCTGCAAATGGAACTTGCGTGCGTGCGTGCGTGCGTGCGTGCGTGCGTGCGTGCGTGCGTGCGTGCGTGCGTGCGACTTCAAGTGGCACAATTTTAGAAACATCAGATCACAGACTTCCTCAGTTTTGTTTAACTCTTCTGTTTGTTGCACTCTTCTCTCCACGCAGGGAAACAACATGAACACCACAGAGCACAACTCCAACTTCACCTCCACCTCGAGCAACGAAAACGTTACTCTGTCCAACTTCACGGCCACGGCCGCTTCGGCCACGTCGTGGTCGCCGTCCTTCTCCTCCGACGGCTACAGCCCAGAGCTCACCATCATGGTCGTGCTGGGCTTATCGCTACTGCTGGCCGGACTGGCGGCCTTCCTGGCCGTGTGCCGGCCCTCGGAGCAGGAGGGCGACTCCGAGACCAGCTGCAGCCCGGGAGAGACCTCGGCGGGTGGGAGGGGCTGCTCCAGCGAGCCTCAGCTCAAGGTGTGGAAGAGGCTCGGCTCGTACCGCCGCTCCTGCAACCTCTCCTTCAGGCGGCCGCCGCACCGCAGGCCGCACGGGCGGGAGAGTGCGGGCGCGTCCCCGCCGCAGCAGCAGCAGACGCCGCAGCAGGAAGCCAGCGGCGCCGAGCCACACCTCACCGTGCCCTGTCTGTTTGACTATGTCACTGAAATCTGAGTTTAGGACGGACTTGAGAGTTAATCTGCTGCTGGGGCCACTCTTGAAACTTCAAGGTCTGTGTCTCAGTCATCGAGCAGGGTTTGACTCAATACAAATGCGACTTTAAAAGACCTTTGAAGAACACGTGTGTGTGTGTGTGTGTGTGTGTATGTATATGTATGTATAGGTATACATATACATGTATACATATGTATATATGTATATATATATATGTATACACACACACACACATACACTCTTTTTTATTATTTCATTCATTTTCATGCTCTTTTAAAAATGCCTGCACTCAGTTTTAACCTGACGCATCATCAAATTTAACCATTCAACAAAATTGTGGCCCTTTGTTGATTAAAATCTTAATCAAACTAAAAAATATTTTCATGGTGTAACAGATAAGACAGGCCGCGACCGTGGCCACAGAACAATTATAACAAATATGTTGAGTCTTGAAGCCAAAGTTCAAAGTGGAAATCTATGTAAAGGAATGTGTGGAAGTAACATCCCTCTGCTTCACACTACTACACTAATTGTCTTGCTGCATACATACCCTTCCCTTAAGGTCAACAACGTGTCACCTCGTGGTGACTCAACTGTGATGAATGATTTACCGTGACCCGACAAATGCAACCTGAGCCAAAAGGAAATGCCACTGAATCATTTTGTTTAGTTACTTTTTTTTTTTGTTGTTTTTTTTGCTACTGTTTCATTAAGAAATAAAGAGAACGTTTTAAGTGTGATCGCTGATGTTGCCGCTTTCTTGACGAATGTGCGTCATGTGTCGCTTTCCACCTGAAGTATGCTGGTGCCCTGGGGAACGCTCTCCAGCACGCTGGTCTCGTAGCTGTTTTGCAGGAAGATGGGTCTGTTGTCGTTAACGTCCTGCACCTCCACGAACACGGTGGCCGTGCCGGTTCGCCGACCGCCTGCTGGACCGTTGTCTGCGTGTGGAAGCAGACAGACAGACAGACAGACGCGTCGGCAAGTGCTGACAATGGGGCGGCCGACTAAACGGAAGTCGAGTCACGTTCAGGTGCTTCTGAGCAGTCACAATATGTTTAATTTTGTCCTGGTGGCACAGTTTCGCATTATCTCTGCCTCCCCTTTTCTCACGTATTTTGGACCCTTCTGCAAATACACCAGCCTGACTCAATGGTTTCCAAAACAGGAAAACCTCAGTAGTTTTTGTTCTTTCTTTTCAAATGGGAACAAAAGATGTTGAGCAACAGTGAAATCACCGCAAATGGGGGCATTGTTTTTTTTTGTTTTTTTTCCAACATTGGTGTACAGAAAAACCCCCAAAATACAAAGGAGGAGCTTTAAAATCAAGACAGCAGCTTACACTGAAACAAACACAAAACCCGACTGTGGAACGAGGATAAAAGATTATACTGTTATGAAGGTAAAAGTATGAAATGATAATGCACCTATGGCTTCCACGATTAATGTGTACGCCGCCTGGGTCTCTCTGTCCAGACCAACCACAGTCCGGACAACTCCATCTCTGAAGCCCACACTGAATTTACCGTCCTGGTTGCCTCCTAGAAGCACACAGCACATTCACAAACTGGTTTAGAGTCGCTTTAATCTTCATATTAAAAACAACAACAACACGGAGTCGAGAAAAAACAAACAAACAAACAAACAAAAACACAAGCATGCACCTCATATAGGTCACAAGGGGATGGACAAAGTTGTGAAAAAAGGCACAGTACGTGCACATGGTAACCCTCACTGTACAACACTGATGCCCACAGACACACAAAACACCCCCCCCACACCCCCACACTGTGACCTCTGACCTGTGATGAAGTAGCTAAGTTCGGCGTTGAGGCCGGCGTCGTTATCAGAGCAGCTGAGGCGTGCTACAGTGTGGTCTCTAGGGACACTCTCCTTCAGGGAAACATTGTACACGCGGGGGTTGAAGGTGGGCGTCTCATCATTTACATCCAGAACTGAGCCCCACGCACACAAAACACACAGACAGAGAGACATGAGGACATACAGATAGAGGCACGTTGGGGACAAGTAAGGCAGCAGGGCGGCGCAGTGAGCAGAAAAGACTATTATTAAATCAGTAAAGATCTCTCTCTGCTGCTGCAGCTGTTTTTTCTTTCCTGTGAAGATAAGGGACACAGTATATTGACGCCTCTCACTCATCTGATCCATTTAAGATTACTATGAATCCATTTTTCAATTTTCCCCACCTGCACTTATTAAGCGAAAAGCAGCAAGACTAGGATTTTTTTTGATATTGTGTTCCACCAGCAGGTGGTAGCATCCCACCCCGGCAGATGCCTGATCAGCCTTTAGTTATCTGTTCTAATTAGGAGTCAAGGATTACTCTGCGGCTAGAGGTGTCCTGCTACATGCGGGGTCACCCTGGAGACAGCGCGGATTAATCAAAGGCGGCCATCACATCCTCATCCATCACATTTGAAGGCTCACCTTTAACTGTGAGCGTTGAGGTGGAGGTGCGGGGAAACTTGCCCGCGTCATAGGCGATAATTCTTAAGTGGTACTGTCCGATCTGCTCACGGTCAAGGGCCGAGGTGGAGGAGAGGACGCCGGTGGAGGTGTTCAGGTAGAAGTCCAAGCGGGGCATTCCCATCTGCAGTGACATCGTTATCAAACCGTTCTTGTCCTCATCCGGGTCCTCCACCTGGACCTGGAGCACCAAGAGGGAGAGCAATAGAGAAAGTGAGAAATGAAAAGAAGGAAAATGAGGTGGCGATGAATTGGGAACTCTAAATTGTCCGTAGGTGTGTGAGAGTGTTGATTGCCATATGTTTGTTTGTCTTTCTATGTGACCCTGCAATGTACTGGCGTTGCCCCATGATGGATGGATGGATGGATGGATGAGGTGATGTATTCTCATGATGGTTTGGTTATTAACTCTAGAGTCCACAAAATGAAGTTTAGAATACAAAAATGTTCTCCAAAACAATGTAATAAACATTCTTAAAAAAAATAATCTGAAAAAAATCACTCATTGCTGATTCATGGATCATTCCATGTGTACATTTTACCCTGTAAACAGAGGATCCAACGGCCAGCCCCTCTGGCACTTCAGCCACGAAGGGCAGGTTGAGGAATTTCGGGTCATTGTCATTCAGATCAAGCAGGTTGACAAACACCGTGGCGCTCGCGGAAGCACGCAGTTGAGGCCTTCCACCTAAAGGGGGCGCCATAGAAACGCATAAAGACACGTGGCACAAATCACAGTCAGGGGAGTTTATTAGCCACAGTAAAAAAAAAAAGAAAAAAGAAAAAAGTTTCACGGTCAAAATAAATCTTGAGAAATAAGGCTTCAAGACGTCCGGGGCCTATCTGTCGGGATTTAAAGGCTCTACTGGTAATGGTGTTGTAAAGCTATTGAAGCATACTTACAGGCGGTTTAGGTGTGGAACTTGTCACACAAATTTACATGGTTAAAGGCGGAAAAAAAAAAGAGAATAAAAACACCAAGTGTGGGGCGGTGGCGTCATGTCAAGCACTCACGGTCGACGGCCGAGACGACGATGGTCCTCATGAGGGCCGCGTGCTTGGGGTTGGCGCTCTCCCTGTCCAGGGTGACTCCGCTCGTGCGGATTTTCCCCGTGCTGCTGTTGATGGTGTAGAAGGGGTTCCCCGGGCTGATGGCGTACATCACTGTCCCGTTTTCCCCGTTGTCGGCGTCCATCGCTAGGACCTGCAGACAGCCGACGGAGGGACATTAACGGGGGTTTTGCTTCCTCGCACGGCTCACTTGGAGGTTCGATAATGGCCCTTAACGAGAAGAAACGGCATGTGGGAATAAGGAGGCGTAATATTTCAGAAAAAAGCAATAGTAATAATAATAAGAACGTCCCCATTGCTCCTCCAAAGAAGCGTCTCGCACCGGCTCTCTCCGCCGCGCTAACACACCAGTCAGCCCCGAAGAAAAATGGCAACGTCTCTTTTCTGACACAAAGTGGCGACGGGTGATGAATGTGCCAAGCGAGGAACGCGGGCCAAAAGTCTGGGGTGATTTTTTTTTTTTTTAAAGAGCTGATCAATTATTTAGAGCACTCAGTGAAAACGTTGGAAACTAGTTAATTGGTCATTAGAGGAACAAAGGTTTTGCAGATATTTAATAATTTAGGAGACGCGGTAGGCTGCCGTCTTATAGAGCCGCTGGTGGGCAGCTGCACAGGCAAGGAGTCAAGAGGTATGAGACGCGGGCGCGAGTCGACCTGGGGTCGCATGGATAATCTATCTGGGTCATGGGACATTAAGGAAGTAGTCAGCAAACATATCAGTCTTGTCCATTAAACTCTCCAACTCTGGAGAGTGGCAAAAAAAGAGAGAGAGAGAGAGAGAGAGAGAGAGAGAGAGAGAGAGAGACGGTGGTCGGTGTGGAGGCACTGGGATTTAACTTGGCTGATCTTCTCGGCAGCCAGGTTCACCAGCTCGCTGCGCTCAGCAGGTGGACCAGCGCTGCACTGGTGTGATTTATTGAAAGAAAACCAAAATGGATGGGCACCATGACAGTGCCTGTCCACTGAGCGCAGTCACAGAGTATGCATTGCAACACTGGAAGATCTATGAATGACCACAACAGAGAGAGAGAGAAAGAGAGAGAGAGAGAGAGAGAGAGAAAAACACTCACAAAAGAGCAGAAAAGTTGAAAATGCAGCAGAGGAACATTCCGGCTACCGCACGCTTGAATTTTTGAATATCTCCCTCCCTCGATTTTCCTTCAGCCTTCTCTGTTGCTCTTCGAGAAAGCCTCTCTCTTTCTTTTCCGCCCAGCAGCTGAATAATTTGCTATGCATATGACTGCAGGCTACATTTTAATTAGCGAACGGACTCCCTTAATTACACTTGCTGACGCCTGTTTAATTAATGGACAATCAGTGCTTAATTAGCAACAATATACAGGCAAAGACACCGGCAGGACAATGAGAGAGTTTGGTGCTACTATAACTGTTTACTTTGTGATGACCTACAGCGGAAAGTCAATTTATACATGAATAGTCAACAACAGTGAATACAGCATAAAATGGGTTACCAATACTACTAGAACTAATAGCTTAGTTGATTTTTGTCAAGTTTAATTTCCTGTACACTATTTTTTTTTTTTTAGCAGTCTTAGCTTATGCTCATACTACACAGCACTTTAATTGAGGGGGTTTACAAACAAAATGCTTTATCATTATTATTATTATTATTATTATCATTAATAACAATATTATGATAGACCACAATTAGTAGACTTTTAATAGACCTATGATAACCATCACCGACAAAAGTGTTTTTGTTGCTTTTTCTGTCTCGCTACACCCACACTATGAGAGCAATTAAAGCGCCGAGCTAGTCGGGTGCACTTACAGAGATAACATCGGTGTTAATTGGGCTCATCTCCACCACGTTGGCGTGATACGGCACGTCTCGCCACACGGGGGCATTGTCGTTGATGTCAAGGATGGTGATGTTCACCTAAACAAAGCAAGGCGTTTCAAATTCGACAGCAGCCACATGGATACCTTTTTTTTTTTTTTTTTTTTAATTCTACATAGTTTAAGCAACGTGGCAACAAGCTTAAAAGCCGAAAACAATGAACTTTTAATGTCATATTTTTGCGATTCGTTGACTTGTAACGAGGGGAGAAGCATCGTCAGGACGGACAGCAACCTGGTGGAACAGGTAGAGGACCAATCCAAAGAGCTTTGGTTGCGTGCCCGGCACCCTCTCACGAGAAGATCCCCGATCCCTCGCTCGGCTACTCTGTCTTCCTCTCCTTCGTCCCTCCTCTTACATCAACTTATTTGGTTACTTTGACTGGCTTTGAGGGAAAGTGAAGGAGCCAAGAAATGTGGTGTTTTCTGGCAAGAGGGAACCGGACGAGGGCAACCAGTGTTGTATTTACCAGTTAAGTCATGCTTGCTGTGCCAAGCCAAGGGGTGCCAGGCTCCCTGTTACTATTCAGTGAATCATAAAAACAATTCCGAAGATTTTGGGGAAGAAAATCTTCACAGGGCCACTTAACAGCCGACGACGCACTGGAATGAATTCACGCAACATCACAGTGATGAGATTAATTAACCATCTGTAGGTAGATATGGCAAAAAAAAAAACCAAATGAAACAAAAAAGCATGCGGTAAAGTGGTTACCGTTGCAATGCCAGTCTTCTGCTGTGGGCCCACCCCACCATCCACAGCTCTGACTATCAGAATATATTCTGACTTGAGCTCTCGGTCCAGCAGTGCTGTGGTGGTGATCTCTCCTGAAAAGCAGAGGAATCATGAAAAATATGAAAAAAAATGAGAAAAATGTCAGAGAAGTGAGTGAGGCTGACAAAGAAAAAAACATTATGATCTCAGTTGCACTCCTATTCTGAATGCTTGATGGTTTGAGCTCAAAATGTCATCGCATGTACAGTTTGAGTAAATACATACACACCCTCAGACGCAAACATATGCGCACACACAAACACACACACACACCTGAGCGGGAGTTGAGACGGAACTGAGAGGAGCCTTCCAGGGAGTAGATGAGTGAGGCCTGGCCAAACTCCCGCGAGGCGTCCAAATCAGTAGCATTCACAAGCAGTACAGTGGCCCCTGTGGAGAGGAAGGGTGGGATGAAGAGAGTTGACGGAGGAAGAAGAAGAAGGAGAAGAAAAAAAAGTTCACAACTCGTAGGAGCAGAGAAAAAAGGGAAACAAGGACTGAGCGCCAGTTAGTGGGGAAAAAATATGTGAAGTCAAGTAAGGAGGAGAGACTGACACAGGGAGACAAGCTACAGAGACAGACTGAAATCTGAAATGGCATTCAGAGAGCTCTTTTTTTTTTTTTCACCCCTTTCTTCCGCCGCCCCCATCCGCAGCATCCGATGCCATAGCAGTGAGTGGGTTTATGGATTAATGGATTATCAGCGTGTTTGGCACTGTCCTTTCTTGGCACAGGCCTGATCAATATCCTGGCAGGCAGAGGGCTGAGGAGCTAGCCAGAGCCGCAGGGCTAGCTCTCAGCTCAGCCTCAGCACCCCAAGCAGGGCCAAACACTTTAGCCATTTTCAATTCCCTTAAACCTCCGCCCGGCCCCAGGCGCTCATCTGCGCGCTCATCTCCGTCCACTCCCGGACTCAAAAAGTGGACAGTGTCTGCTTGAGCTTGTAGAGAGAATGGGGCGGTCAAACATCTCATTTCCCTCTAGCTACTGGGAACTAATCTATTGTCTGGGATAAGAGCCTGCTGAATGCATGCATGAGAATGAAAATAGCAGCCAGCCTTTTGACTATAAAAGCCAATATGCTGCATTCTGACCATGCATTTAAAAACATTATGCAGAATCAAAACAAATAAGACGGCAGAGGCCAGAGGATGCATATAAAATAAAACATAAAAAAACCCACATACCCCCAAGAAAGTGAAGCTATTTGTTGAATATGCAAATAGTGAGGCAATTCCAGTAAGAGGTGACTATATGTGCCACACGGAGTTTGGAGTTGTTTGGAGTGTTTAAGTGCAGCAATGGTTTTGGGACCAGCGAATGTATTCTGGCGACAAAACAGTAACCCCAAATGTATTAAAGTGACTCACCGGCAATAACGTTCTCCGGGATTTTGACGATGTAGGACAACTTACTGAACTCGGGTGGGTTGTCGTTTTCATCCTGGAGGAGGCATAAACATCAACAACAGCTCAGGTCCGCGGGTGAAACAATGTGAAAATGCAAATCGGCAGGAAGAACGAGAAAAGGGCGACTTAAAAGCCGTCAATCACTGGACCAGAAACATTTCAGCCGCACAACAACATTACAAACAGCACATAAGTTGGCTGTTGGTGTTGAGCTAAACTTAGGCGCCAATGACATTCGTGGCTGTAGAGCTATGGAAATAAGGTGGACGCAAACAGGTTAAAAAGAAAGGAAGAATCTTCACTATGCTCTCCAAGTCCAGTACTTCGACGGCGGTATCAGAATAGGCAACACCGCGTGGACTTTCCACACAGACTTTCCCAGACCACTTCTATTGTGCCGCCGCCTCTCGCTCATTGAATTAAGGCTCCAATTCACACCAGCATATCCAGTTGTGTGGCTATTCGCAGAGAGGCTCCCCGTTGTGAGAGCTGCTGCGAAATGTTAACACTTCAGAAACAGTCACTGGCACCATTATCTATCTGGGCTCTGTGTTACATTGGTGCACAGCATTGTTGTGTGTGTGTTGCTGCCAGCTACTGATAAACCCCTGTGGTGTGAGTCAGAATACTGTGGAGGACAGAGCAAGAAAAGAAAGAGGGAATATAGTATTGTGTGCATCTCTCCCGGTTTTTTTCTTCTTCTTCTTTTTTTTTTTTTTGCATCACAGCATAGATTTATTCTTTTTCCACAATATTTCTCCCTCATGTCGGATTTGTAGATATGCTCACTGCCCTGGCATATCAAAGAGTATTCCAGCCGGGATCATTCATTCTGTGTCATTTCTTCCTTTATGACAAAAAGTTGCATGAATAATGGATTTGTATCAAGGGAAATGGACTAAAGAGCCAGTAGGGACTCGAGGATATGAGTTGTGTTGCTCATTATATTTATTTTACTGCTGTATTTATAAGATCCTAGCGGTGATCAACAGGCATGTTTGCCCATTTAAAAAGTTATGGGAGAGTTACTGAAGCACGGTTTACAGAGTGATTGAAATTCATGTGCGATTCATGGATCCACCATGTCACGGAGAGCAAGTACGAAATTTAACAATTGAAGCTGTTTTCAAATATATCTTGAACATTTCTTTATAGATTATTAAATCATGACAACAAAGTTCTGTCACTACGATATGTACATCTGGATAGATTGATGGGCAACTCTGCGAATGAATGAATGAATGAATGAATAAATAAGCAGGATCAAATCCAGTCAGTGTCTGGCACCACGGGATAAGCAGTGATGGAATATGGACGGATGGAGGTGTTGCTCCATCTATCAAAAAAATGTTTTTGTTTGTTTTGTGGCTGAATATGATTCAATAATTTCAGTGTCAGTGCCATTGTAATTTACCATGTAACAGTTAGGTTTAAATATGTCACTGCCACTATCTGTTCTGTTGTCATGGTGTTTATGGGGATAAGATTCATGAAATGCAAACTAGATGCTAAAGTGGTTTTTGCTATGTCAGACTGGCCTGAACAACGACCAGTGTGACGGAAGTGGAGGTTGTAACCAGTGTCCCAACACACAAGAAACTCTATAATCATGCCAAATCTGCTGGTAAAACCCATCAATGTATGTTGAAGATTTCAGGTTACACTCAGTGCAAGTGCAAGTGGAAGGGAAGGATCTTAATGCCTGGTAACTGCTGCGTTCGGGAGCCACAGCATTTTGTACAGTGTCTACTTCAGGGAACGGTACTTACGATCACCTCCACCGTGACCGGGACGGTGCTGTTGAGTGCTGGGTTTCCACCATCTTTGGCCATCACTGTCAAGTATATCATCCCGTTGGGAACTTGCTCATAGTCCAGAGGCTTGGTCACGCTGATCACTGCCGGGAGGGACGCAGAAGACAGACGCTTTTTGCTTTCACGTAAATTCTTCAGGTTGCG
Organism: Nelusetta ayraudi; assembly: GCF_046127955.1. Classification (NCBI taxonomy): domain Eukaryota; kingdom Metazoa; phylum Chordata; class Actinopteri; order Tetraodontiformes; family Monacanthidae; genus Nelusetta; species Nelusetta ayraudi. The sequence goes on along the minus strand of NW_027466058.1, from coordinate 7,231,801 downwards.
TTTAACAACTCGAGGTGAGACCCCCCAAACATTCTGAAGGAGTTGTGTATGGTTAAAAAAAAACTCTGTGGTACCTGCGTAGCCCTCCACCATGATGATGCTGAAGAAGTTGGGGAAGGCTGAGGCTGAAATGATGCTGTATGTCAGCAAGTTGTTGGGTGGAGAATCCTCATCTGTAGCCTGTGGGGGGGGGGGGGCACACGCAAGATGAGGCGTGAGGAGACGGGACAGCCTTTAACATATGCCTCGGTGACAGTCAAAAGTCCACAGAGAGAGGGGTGTGTGTGTGTGTGTGTGTGTGTGTGGTGGTGGTGGGGGGGGGGGGGCGGGAGTTTTGATCGGGATGAGCAAGACAGTGGCGCATCGGGACAGATGCTGCGGCGCGGCACCAACGTTCGCACGCGTACGCCGCCGCAGCGTGAGTGCACGCAGCCAAGAAGCTGTCAGTCGGCGGCGGCGTGTTATTGGACAGATTAAAGCCAAATTCCTGCTATTACTGGTGCGGGCGTCAGTCCTGGCTGAACACCAGCGGCGCCAAAGACAGGCCAATCAGACAGGAGGACGGATGATTCTCCTCTTTACGAGGCTAATCCGCGACAGCGTCAACAACGGCGACGACACCCCCTCACCGTTCTCAAGTTAGCGGCAACTTATAGAGTGCGAGTCTTCCGGCTGCGAGCAGCGTCGCACTGGGCGTCGCTGGCATCATTAGGGGCTGGACAGGTTGTCAAACGCACACGCGCGCACACGCCGGTATCTCTCCACGACAGGCACGTCCTCCTGCTTTGATTTAACGCCAAAGTGTTGAGTAAGCGATACCTTTCCTCCCCACACGCCCGGCAACTTCCTCAACTCGACAAAGATTGCCTTCTTTATTTATTTTTTTTATATTGCATTCCAACGAATGGCCTCCTATCACATTATCCGCCGCTCTGGCCGGCGTTCATGTGGCAAATCAAATGGATGAGTATCATTGAAATAAAGAAGGTGAGCTGTAGCGGATGAAACGCTGGAAAAGAACAAACAGTGCGCCGTTTTTTTTGGCAAGGAAGACACGAGTGGCGGAGAGGCGGTGCCTTGACCTCCCATCCCCGCCTTTGAAATTCTCAACACAGTACACATCACACTCTCTCTGTCTCACTCTTTTCTGGCGGGTGTACTTTTCATGTGTAGAAAGCCCCAGGATGTATATTATAAGAAGTGGATACTGGACTGCTAATATGGCGGCTTGGCGATTCTTTTCCAGTGGCCACTCAAAGTACTGCAGGCAAAACCCCATTTAGCCTAAGAAGTATTCTCTCCATAGATTTCAATACAAAAAACGCCTCTAGTGGCTGACGGGACGACCGTGACCTAAAGCGTGGTTCAGCGCAAATCTTTCAATTGCAGATTTCTCAGACACAGTCTTTTAGGCTTTTTTTTAAAAAATGTTTTTATAAAGGCCAGAAAATCGTCAGGGAAGAGTTAATTCCGAGATTGTCGTATGTGCTGCATCTCGGCTCGTTCTGATTGGCTGATGCGTCCTGATGTTACACGGCATGGTCTGAAGTGTGCATGCTCAAAGGGCCGCATAATGCGTGAGCCAAAAACTTTTCCGGCATACGCGCTGGGTGAGCAACTACATTGAAATGAATGGGCCTCCATATTGGATCCCTGGGGCTTGGCGAAAGCCTTGGTGGGGAACAAAAAAGAACAAAAAAAAAAAAAAAAAAAAAGCGCTGACGCACACGATTGTGTCCGCCCCTCTTGGTCGCTGGGGTATTAATATCAGCGACTTTAAAGGTGAGTTTGGACTAATCAAACACGGCCAAACCGAGCGTTGAGTTCCAGTCATCAGCTTAATTCGCGGGAAGGCCGGCTGTAAGTGCTCTGTGCCGGCCGAGCGTACCGCCGCTGCACTTCCCCTCCCCTCCCCTCCCCCGTCTCCCCTGCCACAAGGGACTTAATAGTCATTCTCTTGAGGGTGCAATCAAAAGAAACGCTGAGCCATTAGTTACTATTGTGCCTCTGCTTTCGGCGTGGCAGTGACTGATGGCCAACAGGGCTGCGGCGACCCGCTGCTCTCGGTTACGGCGGCGCGCGCAAACACACAACTTTATGATTTCGGCGGCCTCGGCGGCGGAGAGAGGGAAGAAGGATGAGGAGAAGCAGAGGCTTTTGGAGCGTGGTGACTGCTGGCATTTGTTACGCGAAGTGTTTACCGTGAGTGTAACAGACTGGCGCCAGTGCACTGGTGAACTCGTACATGCTTGCCTTGCTGCATCTAATCCAAGACGTATTTCCTACTGAAACTTCATTTGATTTGTAATACATCTACTACTACAAAGCAGTTTTCAATACCTTCTTACCACACTAACATTAGTAGTATAGTAATAGTATACCAGTAATACTACATTAATTACTTCCATTTGGGGGTTTACTTCAAAATTACAATGTGTAACCCTGATATTTTTACATCTTTAGAATGTAATAATACCAAAAATTACCTGCGTCTATAAGCATTGTTACTGTGAAAATAGTCTAACTTTCTCTTTGGCATTGCAGTACATTTTACACAACACTTGCATGTATAATGAAAAACTGCATCTTTAAAAAAAAAATGTATTTTTTTGAAAAATTACCCTGATTCGTGCCACTGGCTGAACCGCCTGCTCATTCTCCCTGAGCGAGCCGACGTACGCCTCCTTCTGAAAGAGCGGCGGGTTGTCGTTGACGTCCAGCACGTTGACGCGGATCCTCCCCGTGGTTTCCTCCCCGCCGCCGTCTCGCGCCAGCACGGTCAGCGTGAAGCGCCGCATCAACTCATAGTCCAGACTGGCCCGCAGAATGACCCAGCCATTCTCCTCGTCCAGCGAGAACCTGGGGGAGGCAAGCAAAATGAGACGATTAAGAAAAAAAGCACTTTGATGCGTACAGATGGAGGTAGTTCGGCTACATGTTGTGGCAAACAACTTCAATTTGCTCATGCAGATCAATTTGAGCTACAGACAAGACTTCACTTGAATTCAATTCACTACTCAGTCAAAATTGTATTTGTATTTGTACAAGGGTTGTCAGTCGATTAAAAATGTTAATTGTGATTAATCGCATAGTGTCCTGAGATAACTTGTGATTAATTGCAAATTATTTGCAAATTTTTTACCCTGCTCTATGTAACTAAACAAGATACTTATTGTGTTTCTTATACTCTAGGATAAATTGGAGAGGACAATAATTATTCCTTTGTGGAAATATAACATACTTATACTGTCCAGATACTCTCCAAAGGAAAAAAAAAAAAAAAACTAACCATGAGGGATTTTCAAGCCATGACCGTCTTTATCAATCGCGGTATTTTATTTTGAAAATTAACCGGATTCTCTCGTGTTTCTTTGAGAGACTTCATGTCAAGCTTGTCGCGGATCGCTCGCCGCTCGCGCACAAAAAGCCGCAACGATCGCTGCACGGCGCTAGCCGGCCGCGAAGGTGCGCGCCGCTTCGAGTTTGGCGTGAACGACGCCATTGGTTAACAAGGGCGCTGAAAGGAAACGGAATCCGTTCCTTGGCCGTTGTGAAACCGGCCAGAACAGGAGGGCTGCTGCTCGCGCGCCATCTTCGCGGCGCTTCCGCCTCTGGTGTGAACCAGGCGTTAATCGCGCGTTAAAAAAAAAAATAGTGCCGTTAAAAGTTAACTTCGACAGTCCTATTTAAAAAATAAATAAATAAATAAATAAATAAATAAATAAATAAATGAATAAAAACCATATTGCAGTATAACAAGATATAATTGTAACGGCTTATGGCTGCGTAAAAACACGTGAATATGTGATGACTGCTGTGTTTCTTGTGAATGAAGATCAAAAATTTATTGTCTATAATATTGTCTAATAACAACTGCAGAAACAGTTTCCACTGTTGCAGCTCTGCTGTCTTTGTCCACGTTTCTCAGAAGGAAATACAGAATTGTTACCGAGCAGCCCAAATAAATGAGAAGTTGATATGACTTGTGTGTAGAGGCCGAGTTAATGTGTCTGAGGGTGCGCGTGGCTGCGTCTTACTGGTCTGGCTCGTCGCTGAAGTAGTAACGGACGATCCCAAAAGTGCCTGCGTCTCCGTCTGTAGCCTGCACACAACAGACGGAAGGGACAATAACAGTAAAAAAAACCACAACCAAAAAACCAAATGGCTTTTGCTTTCATGTAAAGTTCTGTGGTACATTCAGCTTCTGTTTGTTCGTGATTTTCTTTGTCTGCTCGTTTATTTTTGTTTCCACTTTCCTGGATGTTTCACAAGACATTCAAATATGTTTTTTTGAAATGAAATAGTGTGAACCGAACCCAGGTTTGCTGGCAGGCCGTCTGGCAGCCAAAACCAGCCGAGCAAAAATGTTGAGAAATGTTTGTAAATCCAGGAAAATGCTTTTAACCATTTTGCATGCTCGTTGCGCGTGCACAGATAAAGGCGGAATATTGACGCAGAGATAAAACCACCTCTTTCCACCGCTTCTGCTTATTTCCCCAAATTTCAGACTCCAACAGCTGCCGGTGACTGTTAAACTAATGTACGCCACCCTTCATTTTGAGGTGTTGATAGGGTTACAACTGAGGAAACAGATTTCCTTCTCAGATGTGTGTGTCTTCCGCGCGAACCGCCGCCGCCGCCGCCGCCGCGGTCACCGGCGCAACGCTGCTGCGGAGAGAAAGGTGATGTCAAAGCGGCGCAACTTAACGAGCGACACCTACAGGAACCCTGTGCGCCACGTTCGCGCAATCCGTCGTCGGGAGGCCCAGACATCGATTGTGCGCACTCTCGCACGTACGCACCGAGAGGTGGTGTGCTGCCGGTGATGGATCGCGGCTGGAGAGGCCGTTGTAATAGAGTTTCACTCCAGTGGCTCCGCAGTTACAGTTGCAGGGTCTAACTTAAGCACGTCTGCTGCAGCCGCCTCTGTCAGCCACGATGCCGCTGGCTACCGTGATTCAGCGATACACTAGTAGTGACCCTGTCGAGCCCCGTGTGCGTGTACGCTTATGGCGAGTTGGGTATTTGTTTGTGTGCGCGGGGTATCAATGTAGCCTGCACATGCAAAATTCACACTGAATTGTTGGCGCAGGTGAAAAACTAGATAGGGCGTTTGTGTTTTTTCACACCCACATTTGAGTGCCTATTCTGCTTTTCATCCAAACACTTTCATGCTTATGTACCGCATGGGTGTGTGTGTGCGTGCCCAGTCTGTGATGCCTCTAGCAGATGAGGCATCATAGATGCACGGGAGGAAAAGCAGCTGCTTTTTTTCCTCCCGTGCTCTCGCTCAATCCCACAATTTCCCTGAAAGCTTCCAGCGTGTCGTGCTGGATGGTGAACCAATGTTTCCTTTTAATGTCTGATTCGCCCCCCTCTTTGTCGTCAAGTGGAGTGAACTCCATTCCGCTGAACAGCCAGCGAGTGGGACACTAAATCCATGTGAGGTGTTTGAAACTCCAGTCAGGTTCTTATATTAACCTTTGAGTTTTCATCTCGATGACCTCATCATTTAATGCCACTCAACTGCTTCTCCGCCTCCCGCTTTTTGCATTCCTACCCATCACTGCCTCCCGTCCTCCTCCTTCTCTATCGTTCCCTTTTTTTCCTGTCTTTCCCCCACCGCATCCCGAGCTCCGCCTCCGTCCCCCATGTCTCCCCTCTCTTCTACATATCTCTCTTAGCACACTTCCCCATTTTTGTCCCTCCTTCCCTCTCTCCTTTGCGCCCTCTTTCCCAGGTGAGTGACAGGCCCATAAGTGCTCCAATGATAGCGGTGGGGGTGTTAGCGTGACAGCTATCGCAGCAGTGACAGGAGCCAGGCTCAGCCTGGGAGCTAATACTGCCTCTGCTTCTTTTGCTCCTCCCGCCATGATGAGAGACAGAGAGGGAGACAGAAAGAGAGAGAAATGATTGCTATCACCCTTTCACCCAAACAAAATTATTTACTCAGTTTTTTTTTTTACTCTTCCAAACAATCACCATCACCGTATGGCCCAGTCGCTTTATGCTTCCCAACAATGTTTGACATTAGACAAAGGCTTTGAGCAGATGAATAGAGGAGATTGAAGCTTGCAAGGATTTTTGCTGAAACCTAGCACATCCGTGACACCAGGGCATTACTCATTTGCCCCTCCTTGTCATGGTACTTTCAACATTTTTGGTCAGGGAATTGGAGTTGATAACAAAGTTGGAGAGGTTGGCTGCCCAGGGAGGGAGGGAGAGAGTGTCAGAATTAATAAGGAATCAAATGACATGGAAATAAATTTCAGCTGGCTGGTGTTTCTCGCGTTACTGGCAGTTATTATGAGAATGAAAAAGGACAGCTGAAGCAAAAAAAAAGAAAAAAAAGAAAAAAAAGTTTCCGATGCGATGAATTCAGAAAACCCTGCTTCAGGGCAGAGGCGCTCCACTGGTCAGGCTTTGTGACCCACTGTCATTCCTTAATGGCGACACAAATTAAGGAAAATGTAGAACCTTTCAAATGTGTTCGATGGAAAGTTGGTGAGTTTGAAGACAAGATTTTCAGATTATATCACAGCATCCAAATGCATAAAAACAAGTTTACTGAACAATCGAAATGCCCAGCTGGTGGCCACGCTGGAAATGGAAACTCTTCCCTTTTACACTCAATGAGCTGAATTTTAATAAAAAAAAAACTAAACAAAAAGCAACAACATCTTAGGGACACAAGGATATTATTGTTGCTGTTAAAACCCTGAATCAGTGCACACATACTGCTCAGGAATGTGTAGCAATTAACAAGAAATAGATCATGTGGCATTCATAACATACATAACAATTCTGTAATTTTAACTTTACAGACTGACTCAACAGAGCTTTTATGTTAAGCACTTTGCAAATAATATATGAAAAAAGAAAAACTTTAGCTGTCATTGAAGATACCCCCCACACCCCCAACTGTACTATAAAAAGTTTCCAGTCACTTACTCAAGCAGCAATCCTAAGGCCAGCATCATAAGAATATTTCAGTAGGTGCCATTTTAACAGGCTCAGTATTTTCATGCAAAATGCATGCAATAAAAAGTGAAGTAAAAATGGTCAAATTATGTAGCTTTAGCTAACAGAATATTCACTCAACAACTAACACTAATGCAAAATTCAGGTAAAACCTTGTGCTGTCGGTCTTGGACTAGCTTTTTGCCAATTAGCATATAAAAGTAAAATGGAGACTGCTTTGACATGGAAGGTGTCAATTAGCGCTACACGGTATTATCGACACCTTCCGTCAAGGAGTGTAAATTGATGCCTCCTCTGTATTTATAAAACTGATCCCCCTTTGAAAGGACAGCACTGGATTTTACGGCGTTTTCTTTTTCGCAAGGCAATAAGCGAACCTGCGACTCACAAAAACAACTTCATGTCTCACTTCTGGGTCCAGTCCTGCAAGTTGAGAATCATTGATGTTAACGCACTGGATAACAAGGCCAAAAAAACACAAAGGATGAACACCGCTTTAAAACGATTTACATACATTTACATATTAAAACAACGCAGAAGCCCTGCCCGCTGATGAGTTGATTTCTGACTGTTTTCCAGAGATAATCCACCCGCAGTATGGCTTGTCGACGAACACTAAGCCCTCACTGCAGGAATGCAAAACCCCTCTGCGCTAGGGAGCCGGGCGCCGAGGTATAGAAGTAAGTGTTCTGATAAAAATCCAAACTAAGTTGCTAAGGAGTTCCTGAAAAAGAATCGGTATACCACTGATTGCCAATATAAACTCTGCAAACCCATGGGTCCTCAGGCAGTAACTACAAAAGAGAAATTAGTTCTCAGTTGACCAGTTTGGTTAAATGATGTGTTTCCTTCCTCCAGAGAGGCGAAGCCAGCAGGCAAACAGTACTGAGTGCGCGTGTTTGTGAGTGCGCGAGTGTGTGTGTGTGTGTGTGTGTGTGTGTGTGTGTGTGTGTGTGTTGCTGTATGTATGTGAGTGTAACGTTGCGCTCATTTCAGTGCATGCCTGTTAATGCAAGTGAGACAGCATGTGAGCGATGAATATTTCCAAATAAGAGAAACTTTTTCCGGCCAAATGTTTTCACGCACGCGAAAAAAGCCGCATGTGAACTTGGCATCGGCCCAGATTCACTCATTTTGGGGCTAAATATCCTCCATTCACTATGCAAACGCCCATCATCACACTCAATTGCCTCCAAAAGAAAGCAGACGTGACGGCGTCATGATCTGATGAGTGTCTCGAAGACAGTGCGTCTGTGTGTGTTGGCTTCTAAACCGGGCTTGGGCACGCTTGGAAGCAGATTATCAGCCCAGCCATCTCTGCGGCGGCGAGGGAGGTGGATGCGGCAAAAGGTTTTTCTATTTTTCTATGAGAGCGAGAATTTGAATTGATTGGCTCCTAAAATTGCCTCTTCGGCAGGAGCTTTGAGAAGCATGGGGAGGGAAACCAATTACTGGCCGTCAAAGACGGCTGTCAAAATAAAGATGACCCCCATTGCAAACACAGGCAACCTGGCCCTGTCCTGGCGTGGCACACCAAAATACACAACAGCAAAAGAATGGTTTATAAACATATACGCCCACACGGTTGCACACCGCAGTTAAGATGTCCACTTTCGGAAAAACCATTGAGGCGCGGCCGCTGCATTCTTTACCCTGCTTAGCTTGGCTTTGGCTCTGCGTCACCGTTGCGTGTTCCACCTACCGAAGTGTTGCGTGAGAAAGTTACGTGTATTGCCTCTCGACATGGTTATTCGTATGTGCCACCGAAAGTGCTCGCCCAAAAGCACCCTGGAAGTTTGTTTTTCACTGGAAGGGACAGCGATAGGAAGAACACTTGATCTATGTTGCAGCGCCACCTAGTGCCACAGCGGCAGACTTCATTAGCCAGCACTTCGACATGGAATCTTAGGGTAAGGACCTTCGATCATCATCGGAGTGAGGCAGTGCTAGGATTACCTTGATGCACGTAAACACACTCGCTTTACATGAGGTGTGAGCCGTGCTTGCAAAACCTTGAAGCGTGCAAAGCGCCTCGTCCACTTAAAACAAACGAGGCCTTCCGCTGCGCCTTGCCAGCAACCCCCCAGCTGTGACCTCGAGCACCTGCAGGGGTTGATGGGAGCTGTGTGCCTTTTTGCTGCGTACACTTTAGTGTAATGGTGATGGCAAGTGCGCATTTATGACTGCTTTAGTTTGTGGAAGCATTAACAAGCAGGTGGAGGTACTTAGAGTGATGCCAGGGACCCAACAGCTTGTTTCCGTTACCTTCATCTCTTGACCATCGCAACGGCAACCAGTCAGACAGACAGATGGATGACACAAACGCAGGCAGACACCTTGACTATTTTCTTTTTTTTTTTTTTTTAAAGAATGCAGTTCTGCAACAGCTTGCGAGGTGCACTGTATATTCATGCATGCACAGCTGCTGCATAATGGTTACAACCACATGTGGACTACCGGGAATAAACAACAACAACAACAACAACAAAAAAAAACTGTGTCTCCTCTGGAAGATGAAGGAGGGAAGAAGAGAGGGACGGGATCGGGAGGGGGTGCATTGTGGGCATAAGCTGGAGACGGTAAGAGCTGCCAGAGAAAAGGCTTAAAGCAGAGTTCTATGGCTGGCAGCTTCACTTTGCCGACAGGCCTTAGTCCTCCCCCTCTTTTCCTCTTTTTCGCCGTACGCGTCCTCAAAGATGAAGGAATGAGATTAGCAGGAGCAAAGGAAAGGAGTGGATAATATGGAGTGAAGAGTCCACTAAAGAGACACGCTGAATGGAGACAGTGGGAGAAGAGACAAAGAATGTGAGGTTGTCGGTATCTGTTGTGACGTGTTAGAAGAGCAAGGCCGAGGTCGGGAAACGGCACAATGAGAGTGGGCACTTATGAAATACCAAAAAAAGCGCCTGAGCTTTGCATTGTCACTTGGAGAAATTCTCAGTCTTTTAAATATTCAGTGTATCCTTCGGTAAGGATACACTGAATATGTTTTTTGTTGGCTGTACAATCACTGAGGAAGTGAGACACAGTTCTGCTCATTTTCCCTTCAATAACCAAATTAAAGGGTTTGCACACACAAATTGATTTCACAAGACGCACCCACGGCGGGAGATCTCCGTCCTGCCCAATCAGCTCACACTGTGTCGCACTGCATGGAAAGCACTCTGTTAAGCGTTGAGAGAATGTGTGATCTACCACATGTGGTGGACGGCTGAGCCCAATCCAATGGAGGCCAGAGCGCTCACGAGTCCATGTCATATTAGGGGCAAGCAGCCTCTACGTGCATTTTGGACACACGTCTAGTCGTCAAACAGGCTCATTTTAATCTGTAAAATTAAAGTGTAACTCAAAGCAACACCTTTAATTCATGACTAATCTATAGACTAAACAAAGAAAGAGGAAGCCGGACGATAACCATTTGCATGTAATGACTAGAGAGTGCGAGTGGGTAAGATTCTATGAAACTCAAAGGCGGTAAAACATCGTGATTCAAGCGATGCGAGCAGCTGCTGGTGTCTAAAGTCTCCAGGGCAGTGAAAAGGCCAAATACAGGGTGAGAAAGACCAAGACAAAAGAGTAAATCACAATAAATATTTATAATGAGAAGTATTGCTACAGATCATAAATATTTAACAGCCACAGCTTGTGTGTGTTTGTGGTCCAACGTTGGACGTCAGTGTCCACGGGGATGTCGGAGCGGGCACTGAGTAAATGCATCGACTAACACTGTGCATAAGCTTGATCAGATCAGTTATGAATATTAACCCAAGCAAGCCATTTCAATTTCCCTCTCAGATTGCTGCTCTGGCACTTTTACTTTGAAAATCAGCAGGGAGACAATGTGTCATTTCAATGAGCATCAGCGTAAAGTCACTAAATTAGCCGGTTACTACACAGGTGAATGTCAGCGTGTTTCAAGATGTGTCAAATTGCACCCACAGAAAACTACAAATAGCAGACAGTGCATCAAGTCACGCAAAACACATTTTCAGCTTTAGCCATAGCATTAGCATGTGATGATTCCAGAGCAGGTGTGGACACAGCTCAGGTAAATTGCTGCAGAATGCGAGGGCTGTTCATTGTTATTAGGCAAAGGTGAACCAGAGTGAGGGAAGAATAAAAGAAATCCTGTGGCCAGCATCAGATGAAACGCAGGCACAGAAAGCTGTAATAATAATTAAAAAAAAAAAAAAAAAATCCTTCTGACCGACATTTAAATGAAAGGTTTTGTAATAGCGGAACCAGTTGTTGCGCTCCACATGAAATCGTTTGGTTACAATTAACGCTTTGTCCCGGCAGGCTTCTCAGCAACTGTCTGCCTGCTGACGCGGGCTGAATGAAAGCCCTGCGTGGTTCTGAATGTTGTCAGGACACATTGGACATTTCCTCCCGTGACGCCTTAAAGCACACAGCCGGAACAGGTAATTTACACGGGCGGGCTGAGTTAAAAACAGGACATTGCCACTCAACTGTTTCTCCACTTCTGTCGGAACTATTTTTTTGAGAGGTCGCTGCCGTTCCTCATAACGGTTTCAGATTTGTTTCACACATGCATGGGAAGTCCCGTCCAAAACAAATAACTCCTTTATACACACAGACATGAGAGAGGCAGCTGGGCCCTGTTTGATCAGACTGCGGCACGCGAATAAACACCCTGTGATTTCTGCCGGCTTGCAGCCGACGTAGCATGTTGTCCAAATTACTAATGAACTAAACTGCAACAGACCCGCAAATGTAAACACGTGCAGATAAACCCTCTAATAAACACACAAACGCGCGCAAATTGCGGTGATAATCCTATAGTGCAACAACACGGGGCGAGTCCTGCAGCAGCCGGTGACTTTGCGCCGCGCCAGCGGGGGTTTTTGACCTCCAGGCGGGGGCGAACCGTCGGCAATGGTGCGCACGCCTCTCATTGCCTCTACTCCTCCTCAGAGTTTTCAGGACGGCGACGTATACACGCCGGGTACATCCGCCTTGATCTCTAATGCGTTTACGCATCTCAGAGGGACGCGTGTTTCGCTTTGTTGTGCTTGTGCACACAGCTCAGCGTCGCAAAGCTCATCTAGCAGCTCATACATGTGGGCGCCGCCATCCATACTACTGGAGCGGCCGCCCCCGCCAGCACTCGGCTGTTCTATTCACAGCCGACTCCTCTCCGCCGCGGCCTGCGATCGGGATTCCACGGCGAAAGGGGCTGCGCCCTCCAGCACCGGGGGCTGACATCGGCTCAACTTATCGGGTATTAGACTGCCCCTGCAATCTCCATTTCATGAGCACGCTGGTCTATAAACACTATTGATTTTCACACTGTGCTTTCGTCCCTCCCACACGCCGTACTTGTATCTAGTGGATTGTGGGCGTTCTGTCACAGAAATGACTCGTAATGAATAATAATGCGCCGTTTTGAAGAGACGGCTGGAAATTGTTTTTTTTTTTTTTTTTTTTTTTTTCTTAGGGCGGCGGCTAATGAATCAAGTCAACAATTAAAAAAGCCGAGCGGAGGGTAGCGAGTTTAAGGACACTTCAGCAGGGAAAAAAAAAAGAAGATCAAGGACTGAGACCTGGAGAGAGTGGCTCTTAAAACACCAACGTACTGAAGACAAACTCAAGTTCAATTAGTTTTTACCAGTGGCGATCATGCCATTATTTCTCCATATAAAACGTAAGTAATTTCCTCTTAAAGGTAATTGAGATTCAATCATTTTAAATTTGAATTATTTTATTGCAGCAGCACAGCAGGCATAGTGGACTAGACTGTTAGAACATGCAAATAAATAAATGCAAGCGAGCATCCACCTTCAATGTACGACCTCTTTCACACCTTTGTCAAGGCAAAGAGCTGTCTTTATATTTGGACTGGGAATGCATATTTAACATTGCACTGGAAAGATTTAGAATAACAAATCAATTATTCACTTTGCCACCACAAATCGACATTTCCTAAGATTCGATTCTCATTGCCGGACGTTGGTGTGATGTTGGATTCTGCCACCCTATTAAAATGTTCTCCTGCACGACTTGGCCGACTACGTAATTCCACCAGTGAGCTTATTGAATAATAAACTTATACGCGGTAGCCTTCATTAAAAAGGTGTCAATCAAAAATGGCAAATCGAAAGAACCACAAGTGCAAATTCAAACCCCCCCCCAGCTGCTGAAGCCAGAGACTGCGCCACGGATTTGCGACACTCACCAGGATTCGGAGCAGCGAGGTGCCAGGAGACGTGTTTTCCGGCAGGCTGATGTTGTACAGGGGCTTGCTGAAGATGGGGCGGTTGTCGTTCTCATTGATCAGCTCAATAAAGACACGGGCGAAGCCCACGTGGTCAGACATGGACTCATTGGCGTAGAGCTGGGGAGAGACAGTGGCACACATTTTGGATTGCAGTGAGCGGTGAGCAGGGTTCATTAGATCTCCCTGTGGAACCCCCCCCCACCGTTGAATCAATTTGTTGAATATTTGGAAATGATACATATTATTCACAGAACAGGGCACCCAGAGGGATAAACTAAGGTGTTACCAATTCAACTCTTCAAAACAAAGCTACAGTGTTAAAAAAAAAAAAAAAAAAAAAAGGTTGTAAGGTTCCCGTCTGACTGAGCCCTGTGTCCAGACAAATAAACACACGATGCAAGAACACAATGCAAATGCATTCAGTCTCGTCCAGAGTTCGTTTCAGGTTATCTTTTACTCTCCAGCAATGAAGCAGCTTTGCCTCCATCTTCCCCTTTACCAGCGAGAGAAGATTGCATTTTCTTTGTATCTGTTTGCAAAAGCGATCTGTTTACAATGATTGGGGAGTTTCTTCAGCGAGAGCTCTGTGGGAAGTCCTCGTTCTTTCAATTAATTCTCGCTCACGTGCCCCTCCCATGCCGCACGCGTGCTGACGGAAATGGAGTAAAAGTGACGCGTAGGTGCTCGGCGGGCAGGGGCTGTCATAAGGCGAGAACTTACCGAGAAGCTGTATCTGCGGATGTGCTCGTAGTCTAGAGGCATGGCCACCCTCATTCTGATGTCAGCGCGCCCCTGTACCGCCGTGGGGGACATGGTGAAGTACTCTGAATTGTTTCCCGTCAGAAAGACCTGGAACATGCTGTTCACGCCCTGCGACGGCAGGACAGCAGAGAGAGGCGACGGACACAAACGGAGAGGCAGCGTCAGCGGTTTGATGCAGCGGCGATGAATGAGAAGGCAGATACAACCGTCGCCTGTTTGTTAAATACGCCGAGGCAAATGTCATACTACACAGCCGAGAGAACCTAATTTGAGTTGAATTTCCACCGTACTGCCTACTGCCGTGCGTGCACTTGCCCAGTTGTGTGATGGGATGCGGCAGATAAGGAAGCCTTCTTTCATGGTGCTGATCAAGACGCTTTAGATGTGTCAGCAGGGGAGCCGCTTTCGCTCGTTCTTCTCAGTTCACACAAAGTGTTTCCAGAAACTCTCTCTCGCGCCAAGACACAGGACGTTCGTCCGTCATTAGCTCCGCTGCTCTGTGTATTCACTGCGGTTTGAGATGTCATCGGATGTCAGCGCCAAAAGGTCTGAGATTGGCTACGGTGCAAAATCAGCGCTTAATAAATCTCTGGTTATAAAGCGTACCACAATGTTTTGTGTTTGATCTACTGTTAACGCTGTGCTTAGGAGGCAGAGGGTTTTTCTGACCACTATGCCAAAACACCAAACAGAACAGATGCACGTGTCAGAGGTTAGTTCACTACACTGCGCGGAATGGCTGAAAGCAAAGCGTTAAATGACATCCTTCTAATGGACAGAACACGTTAATACGATTGTGAGGAAGATGGGTTGAGGCATCTCCATAGTGAGGAAATGTCTTTCTGACGCCTTTACACACACTGTGCGACAGGTGGCTCAATCTTTAATTTCACGTCACCTGGATCATTGTGCACCTGCACGGTCAACTAAAGAAATTACAAAGTGCGCAGAACAGAGCTGCCAGGATTGCATTGTCCCATTAGAATAAACACCATCAGTATGCACCATCAACTCAACGCGGTTAACCGGAGACAACAGGCTGGTTTTTAATACAACACAATTCTTCAGAAAGAGTCTTTTCTTTTACCAACTACAACTAATTGCAACTAATTTTCTTATTTATAACCAACCTGTTATGTGTGACCAGGTTCCTTCTCAATTTGACTCGGTCGGCTGATGATTATGGCCAGATAATTATGCCACGCCCAATTTTAAATGCTTCAAAGAGAATGGTTATTTATCGTGCCATCAGTTATTGGAATAATTAAAAAAATATTAAATATTCAAAAACCGAATAATACATCTGAGAATGTATAACTTATTTAAAATTAGTGAGTGGTCACATTACTTGATTTGAATATATATATTTTTAGCAAGGTTTACAATAGTACATTTTTGGAAGTTAAACTGGTAAACTCATTTTATCTTCTCTGCACCTCCAAATGCTCAAACGAATCAGGATTAAATTCATACAGGCGATTACGTCACATCTCACAGGAGCTGCTGTCTTGAAAAGAGAAAGCGTCGCCAGACCCCTCCGATCCGTCCGAGCAGATAAAGCTTCAGGGAGGCCAATCATGTCAGCGAGGAGGAACGAAGGAGATGGTCGCGCTGGGCGATTGGCATTATGCTGGCGGTTAAAATAGCCCCCTTGTTTTTGTTTTCATCTCAGGAAGGACCATTGTGGCTGATGACTCCTATTTAAAAGACTATCCAATATGCAGGGATGTCACCTCAAACTGCCCATAAACGTAATTGCCCGTCCATTTGCTCCTGCCTTTTTCCAAGCCCCCCAATAAAACCATCCTGTCAGGCGAAACTGCCACGAAGTTTAGTGACAAGTTCCAGGAGGCAAAGTTTTTTTTGTTGTGTGTGTGTTTTTTTTTTTAGAAATGTTAACTGAGCAGAAGAGGATATGAAGGAGGTGACGGTGAGAGCGACACTAACTACCGCCTTCTCTGCGCCGAAAGAAAAAAATCTGCCTGTAATTCCTTGCACTTGAAAAAGCTAATATTGAGGCTCAAGTTTGGTGAAGCTTAAATAAATGTGTGTCTCACGCGTACAGCAATAATAACAATAATGATAATTAAAATTTTAAAAAAATCAAGCCCTGCTTCTGCTGCAATCTGACATGCCAGACAAACAGTTTTATTATCTGGTTAAAAAAAAAGAAAAAGAAAAAAAGGTAAAGCTTATAGCTGGACAGGATCAATCAGTCACAATGAAAACACACTGCCAACGAAGCCAGTTGGTAACAGCGCAAGAGCTTCTGTTTGGAGTTTCTGTTTCTGCAACAACTAAACCCAGCCCCAGTGTGTCAGTCTATCCCATTGGGGTAATTATGACTAGCTTGCAATATATCGGGTCTGAGGTTGAAGGTTTTCGAACGTCTTGAGATGTCCACAATCCCACTGCTGTGTAAAATAATCCTGGATCATAATCCAACACTTCAGGGTGAAGATTTGTCTGCAGCACACATTCAAACACAAACGTAGTTCTCTAGTTATCATAGTGATCTGTTCTTCTGGATGAGAATGAATTCAGAGCCATGTGGCAGTGAATGGATTCCAGGTTTCTAGGTGCGTGTTTCTTACTCTAACATAATTTGGTGAGTCAGACTCAGACTTCAAGATTGCTGAAAACTGCTGCACATCAAAGCTGCCGTATTTAATTTTTGCTAGCGATAAACTGTTTGGCGTCAACCTCCGAAGGCAACTCCCGTTTTTTTTCCCCAGGTAGCTGGTTCTTACCACACACACTTGTACACAGCGTTTCATGGCTTACCCCCGCAACAAGCCACCCATGTAATGAACAAACAGAAATGCTGCTAAATATTCCTTTCTTCTTTAAAAGTGCACATTTTCTTGGCTGCCATCCCCCATTTTTTTTCTTGCTCCAACAATTAATTAGAACCCCTGTTTATTTTTTGCTCCACTGAAAGTGTCTTTCGCTCCTACCACTGTTCCTCTCCTCTCCTCTCCTCTCCTCTCCTCATCCCACTCCCCTCTTCCTCCAACCACTTGACTTGCAGTTATCTGTCAAATTCCACCCTGGCGGCTGCTCTGCCTGAATCAATCAGAGTTGACTAGCTTTCAGCTTATCTGCACCCCGGGTGATTGATTTTCCTCGTTAGGTATAATTTGATGCTCCATCCCATCTCTTCCAGAGCAAATTAAATTGTAGTCGAGTCCAATGCGGCGGTGTGAGGGAGCATTCGCACATGTGACCGTGGGAGAGGGAAAAGGAAAGGGAGAGACTGAGAGAGAGAGAGAGAGAAAAGGGCTGAGGGGCAGGGCAGGTGTGAAGCCTCAAACAGTTTGAGCTCTGTGTTTGTGTGTCATTATCTAAATGTGTGTCACGGTTTGTCACCGGCCGCTTGACAGCTAATGGGAAATGGCGGATGCAGTGTGGGGCACTGCACGCACGGGCACGCGCACGCACACACATACGCTAGCTGCTGAATTAATCGTAAAGACGGCTTTTAAAGGAAACACAAACTTAAAATATTTAATCCTCTGTTTTTTTTTGTTTTATGTGACAGATTTGCCCTTAAGAAATAAACATCATCAAGAGGTGCAGTTTCACACAGACTTCTAAAGGCAGCCTGATCCATCTTGGGCTTTGAGGCCTTGATTGGACTCGGCGATAACAGCTACTTTGTTCAAAACAACCCTGTGTGCAACAACTGATTCTGTTCTACATGTGAATCACACCGCTGAACATTAATTAGCATTCCCGGGTCCTGGGCAACTAAAAGGTGTTGTGCTGCATGAGAAAATGTGCACGTCCCTCTCTCTGGCACTAAAGCGGGATCGTTTCAACACCCATTGTGACACTGAAGGAAACCTTAAAAGCAAACAGAGCAGAAAAATCAACATTCAGACTCACATTTCCTTTTGTTTATTGGCAAAAACATTGAAATACTGACATTAGCATATTTCATATTTTGATAGAAATTGGAAAATATCAATATAGTGAAATTGATATGGTGACACCATTAAAAACCAATATGTGGTAAGATTTTCTTTTTCTGTCTCTGTAATGCTTTATATGTCTTTGTGAAATCCTGCGATTTTTACGATACATACAATGTTTTCCGATCAATATGCTGTCAGACCTTTTGTGTTGTTTGGAATGATTCTGCTTTGTTTTGTTTTTTTTTTCTACAGGATCAGCTTCACCCACCTCGTCCTTGTCTTCAGCCTGGATGAAGAGGGGAAGGGCGAATCCCACCTGGGCCAGCTCCGTGATGCGGACCCGGTACTCGGAACTGTTAAACTTTGGGGCGTTGTCATTCCTGTCGATTAGCAGGATGGTAAATGTGGTCATCACCGTGGCATCAGATGGACTGCGGTCCTCTTTCAGCTCAGTGGCCTGAGCGAGAGAGCAAGAAGAGAGTGATGGGGAGATGTGTGGAGAGGTGTACAGAGAGGGATGAGATGCAGGGAAAATCCATTCGAGAGCTGAGCCGTCAGCTCACAGACAGGTGTTTATCACCTGGTGATCTCTTGGATCAAAAAGGTGGAGAAAGGCTCAAGACGACGATAGAAATTAGGCTGAGAGTGAGGACCAAGGCAGCATGTGTTAACTAATATACACAGAAAGAACTTTGGGAATCACAGGAGCTGCACTCGAGGGACAACTCAAGAGTGTCTCACTTTCTGGAGGCTTAGGAATAAAGTGGATGCAGGAAGTGCTGTAATGCTTGTATTGGGACGCATGTAATTTTTAGCTTTAGCCATAGTGTTTTATTGATGGAGGGGTGTCAAGGGCAATAATCAGCAGTGGAGGATCAACAATGCTTGTCTGTGGGAAATCAAAGCACGCAGCCTCTGTTGTGCCGCTGCCAAGGAATCGCTTGACCTCTACCTCCACACGCTCAGCACTATCTAAGCCGGCTGAAGTTGAGAAATTAGTTGTATTACTTTTGCACACCGCAATCGATAGCAGATACCTAAGAAAGCAAAGGCGCACAGAGGGGGGAGAAAATTTAGATGGGGGAGAAAAAAAATCTATATCTTATAAATACATTTTTTTGGGGGGGGGGGGAGGGCGACACTTTTTCATTTTCAGCACTTTCGCTTATTTTCTTTTCTCCAAAGTAATTATTGATTTCAATTAAACAGATAAGCTGAGGCCGAATTGTGTGCGCCAAGGAGCTCTTTTGTACGAAACCTAAAACAAACAAACAACAAAACTGTATAATAACAGTACTGTCAGCCAGATAACATGAGGAGCAGCCAAGTGAGCCGGTGCTCTCAGGGCGCTTTCTGACTGGTCCCAAAACAGAGGATTTGTTCAGACCCCTATTTTCTTGGGTTCTATTGGTTCTGTTAGGTTTGTGTTGCATTCAAAATGCACGCATTTTAAGTATGCCAAAGCACACGCCCTCATGGTTTAACCTGCATGGTGCAGTGGGGAAGTGAAATGTCTCACACGCATGGTGACAATGCATTGAGGTAAATGAGATTGGATTAACCATACTGATCCTTTGGCGCCTGTTGAGTCACTTTTCTCAAGCTGCTGGGTCGGTTGCACGGCTGCAGGGTTTGACTGAAAGCTAGCTGAGACCAGGCTGGATGATCTTGGCGTGGTTCGCTTGGTCAGAATCAAATTGGCCATATTTCACGCAGGAAAACGACCCCTTATTTTGGAACAATGTCTTCAGCTGTTCCAGGGCCTTAAAATTCCATTAATTGCACTTTAATTGTGAAACCGCATTGCCCTGGCTCGTCATCAAAGTGTACCATGTGATGGTGGTACTGGATGGCGCAAAAAAAAAAAAAATAAATAAAAAAAAAAAAGTTTTTGATTACAAATTCTTCCACTTTGAAGAGCGATGGAAAAGCCATTTCACGCATCCTCTCATGCCCTGTGGGAGCCGCAGGATCTACGCTAGCACAGGGGAGGAAATGGCTGGAGGAGTGTAGGAGTGGACGAGCGGGGAAGGTGTGGCGAGAGGGCACGGCAGCCGTCCGGAAAGACAAGTGAGGCACAGTGGGGGGGCCACTCACAGACTGTGCTGCACTTCAAAAAGGAGGAGAATTAAAAGGGAAGGAGAGACAGAGGCGCCGTCGGCATCAAGGGATCCAAACCCCGCTCCTTTATCTTGCCCTCCGCTGTCCCTCCACGTCCTCTGTGGCAGCGAGAGCCCGTGTGAAACAAGCCTCTGAAGGGGGCATTATCATAGAGCCGCCGAACCCGACTGCTTTCCACGCACAAGTTTAAATAAAGGTACTTTCATTCGTCAGGGTCACGTCAGCCTGAAAGCGTATTGACCAAGACCACAGCAAACACAAGTGGTAATAATAAAGGACGAGCGTTCAGTCAGACTTAAGTAGCTTATTGACTCTGAAATCGTTCCTAATTATAGTGGTGTGTATTTACTCAACACATCCTAGTGGCCAGGGCAAGGCGCTGCTCTTAGCAGCTCTTTGTAAAGGTATATCACACCCGGGCACAACATTTGACTTAAAGGTCGAGTTGGAAGAATTCGGCTTGAGTTAGGATTTTTGTCTTGGTTAAAAGCTGAACATACTGCCCGTAAATACATCCATAAAAGTGTATACAGTACAATAAAAGTAATTTGGTTTTCCCACCTTTAGAATGTTTTTTCATGTGTATACGAATATACATAGTGCAAGGCTCTATCTAGCTCCTAGTTAGCTGCCATCTTGCTGCCATTTTTCAAGGAAGCTAACCTGACCGTGCCCTCAACGCTACCAGGCGGGCGTCCTTAAAAATTTCACGCACTGGACTTTTAATAACAGTACAGCGGTGAAACAACTGTCAGATATTTAGCAACTCACCTTGACGGTGAGGGTGAATCCTCCCGAGTAGAGCGGGTTTTCTCGATCCAGCTGCCCGTTCACAGTCAGCGATCCGCTGATGTAGTCCAGGGCAAAGACGCTGTTGGTGTTCCCTGGATGGATGGATGGATGGATGGATGATGAGAGAGAGATGAAGATGAGACACGCAGAGGGGCAAATGCAACTACTGTTGAGGATAATTCTACAGAATTCCAGGGAAGTGGTGTGGAAACCACATTTCTACAATTATCTTCCCAATATCATTGCAGTATAAATGTATTTTTATTTTTTATTTTTTTACCTCCCAGCTTCCAGCTGGCCCACCAGATGTAGAACTGAGATGCCCTGCTGTGTTTTACATTACATTGTATTATGTACTTTCGCCTCCTTTGTCCAGGGTTCTAACCAATTAATGCTCACATTGTGCAGGATTCATTATTCATCAATTCAAGCTCATTCTCAGCATTTCTGTTTCGCAGAATAAGCACAAGTGGCAGAGTCAAAAGGCACATGGGTGACATTTACGCAGCATTTTTTCCAACATTTTCTTTTTCTTTGAGGAATTGAGGATTTGGCTTTGTTGAAATTGATTAGTGGAACGAAATTCAACAAAAACACTTGTTTCACACACTTTTTAGATAGTAAAAAAAAAATACTTCAAAGCATTTACAGAGGTGCTGAGTACAGTTGCAATGCAGTATCGCTTGGACAGATACGAAAAAGATTTGCAGTTTTGACAATTTATGCAAACGGACCAAAGTTCAGTATGCATACAAAAAAATCTGACCGCACTCACAATGTCACATTACACAGGCTGATGATTTGCATTCTTGGGTGGCACATTACACTCAAGCTCCTTCATTTTCAAATATAATAAACATAACAATAATAATAATAATAATAATACAAAACGGCAAACTGTTCTCATTAAAAAGTCGGGTGTCTGGTGCTCTCTGTTTTCACTTTGGTCCCTCAGGTTCAAAAATTAGACTGAGACCCACCTGAGTCCCTCTCTTATATTTTCTCACTCCCTCACTTCCTTTTCAAATTGCTCTCTCCCTCTCATTAATGTTGCCTCTCTTTCTTTTACCCTCTCCAAGTGTCCGTCTCCTGGGCACCTTGCGCTTGTTGATGGCTAATTATACCCAGCAGATGGAGACAACCGGACTAAAATGCACCTGTTCGCCCTCGCATGTTGTCTGCCATTATTCCCCTATGCCCCCGTAGCCCAATGACGTCTTTCACATCTGCCAAACACTTTCAACTGCAATCTCTAGTTTGGGGGCAGTTAATATACATGTTTACAATGCTCAGTTGTGCCAACATATGTAGATCTGAATCACTTTTAATTACCTAACAAAAATGCGCACAAGATAACCGCATCCAGGCTTCACTGTGCATTGGATAACAGGGTTTTTTCTAGATAAAAAGAGTTAAAAAAACAAAACAAAAAAAAAACCTAAGTAAAAACTTTATTTAAACAATACTAAAGAAACACAATATCACATAGCCAAAACAAACCACCAGGCCTCTTTTCATGTTCTGGCCCTGGCCTTGTTCTGGATGACCACTTGATTTCACAGTCAGAGGATGTCTGCTCAAGTTTTCTGCCTGAAGGCAGTTTCCACTGTCGCCGTTTGCTCTCAGTGGGGACAACTGGCTATATAGTAAGAGCATAGTCTGGACCTGCTCCACAGGTAAACTGCTCTGAGATAACTGTTCTTACGATACTGCACTGCACTACAAAAATAAAGCTGCACTGAATTGAGAATTGACTTAAATTCACTGACAAGTTTCCCCTCACGTCAATCAAAGAGGCTGTTCCAAATCGGAGTGGATGGCAACAAATCCATCAAAAATATTCAGCAGCTGCACTTGCACAGAAAAAAGTTAACACAGACACATTTGTCATTTGTCTATGCATTTGTCTTCATTTAGGTTCACAATGGATCTTAATCTGCGCTGCAAAAAGATTGAGAATTGCTCACTTCCAGACCTTATAGTTTATAGTAATACTATAGCTAAGGGCTCCACTCCTGAGAGACATGGTCAGATGGTAAGTCCACACTGTACAATGGCTGAGGTCAACAGATTAACCCATAACTGTGTTCCCTACTTCGTGGTCGCTGCTCTATTATTGCCCCACACCAAGACCGGAATAGAAGGAGGGAGAGCCGCAGAAGAGAGAGCGCGGTGGGGTCGCTCAGGGGAGGCGGAGGGTCAGTGGAGAGATGAGAACCCTCGGGTAATTGTCCAGGATTGAGTCCAGACGGTGGCGAAATGGAGAGAGGCCCACGGAGGACGAAATTCCCGCTAATAACAGGAATCTCAAACCATTACCGCCGCTTTGTTCAAATGCAACACAATAGAAACCCTGACGATGGAAAAGGCCTCAAGAAATCAGCACAGCCATCAGATGCATCTTCGTTAATTTGTCACTGTGACGTGAATGGATGTCGGATGAGTGACACACGATATATGCCACAAAGAACTTCAATGTGCAGTGCACCTGAAAATATGATGCAGAATTTAACTGGGAGACTGAGGAATCTTGACATGCACACACACGTTCTGGTTTCCATTTTCCATTTTCTCCTTGTTAGGAAGGAAACTACATATTTTAAATATCTAAGCAAGAAAATATGTGGAAATAAACTGACCTGATTTCAAAGTAGACTGATCAGTCATTCAACATTCGCAGCCCCACTGCGTGTAAAAAGGCGTTTCACAAGAGCTCACTTTCTTCCACCACGACATAAAAATTCCAAATTGTTCTGCATAAAAACACTTTGGAAGCTTTAATTCTAAAATCCCAAATTTTGTTGTTTTACATCTGTCGTTGGCGTATTTCCATTTACTGGTTGGTAATCACATTACGGTTCCCACATGTGGGCAGAGTCATGTGTAAGCGAAGTCTAAACGGGCGTAAATGCAGACGTCGCACATCTGACAAGTGCATGTAATTAAGTGTAGCAGATGCGAGCTGAGCTTGG
Source organism: Nelusetta ayraudi (assembly GCF_046127955.1). Classification (NCBI taxonomy): domain Eukaryota; kingdom Metazoa; phylum Chordata; class Actinopteri; order Tetraodontiformes; family Monacanthidae; genus Nelusetta; species Nelusetta ayraudi. Next base: position 7,208,018 of record NW_027466058.1, on the reverse strand, counting down.
GGGGCGGGGGAGGGGGGGTGGAATAAATAAAAAAATCTGACATAAGCACCAAATGGGAATTGGGCATCAAGACCTGTGGTACGAGACAAAGTGCTTCAGGTACCAGAGAACGGCCTTGGACCTCGGCCCTGCTGTGAGTCGAGCTTCACTGAGGGAAACAGAGTGAAATTGCACAGAACGACTCCCAGCTCCCGCTGCGAAGAAAATATAATCATAATGTAATTGCTGACAGAAAGTCTTGTCCAGTGATCTGCTAGGACTCTGTGATTAGGCCCCCGGGGGGGGGTGGAAACGGCTGCACGCAAACACACACACACACACACACACACACACACACACACACACACACACGCACACACACACACGCACACACACGTGCACAGATTGAGCTCTAATAGAGGCGTGCGCTCACTGGCACTTCATAATCATGTTTTGTGGCAGTGTTTGTGCGGCGTGTGTTTGTGCTCAGTCAGTCACGTGTGTGTGTGTGTGTGTGTGTGTGTGTGTGTGTGTGTGTGTGTGTGTGTGTGTGTGTGTGTGGCTTTGATTCCATGATGCGAGACTTTGGGGGATTAGCCATGCCCTCACATTACTGACAGTACTGGACTGGAAAATGAGAAACCGTGCCGTGATTTTTGTCTAGTTCGGCTGCGCGCGCGCGCACACACACACACACACACACACACACACACACACACACACACACACACACACACACACACACACACGCACGCACGCACGCACGCACGCACGCACGGGCTCGCTCTCACGCTCTCTCATACACACAAACAAAAATCCTTAAGAGCATACATGCAAACACAAACAGCCATTCCTCCTTGTAGTGGCTGACGGCTGGTCAAAAAACAGAAGTACGGCAAATTAATTCGCCTCTTTGAATAATTCCAGCATCAGCCGAGCATGGCGCGGCCGATTGCATAATATCTATTGACAAACACATTTGAATCCTTGTGCTGCAAACAATGCAGCTGGAGGCTCGTTTACCGAGAGCAGCTAGCTCTCTCATTGACATTCTTTCCTCCACCTAAACTGAAAGCGCTCTACCTGCAGAGAGAGGAATGGGAAACTGGAGGTACGCCGCGTTCCTGCACAAAAGAAAAAAAAAAAAAAAAACGATCCCAAAATGGAAAACATATGCGTGGCTATTGTGCGGCGAGAGAACGGAGGAGGCCAGGACGGCGGCGGGTTCAATCAGACATGTGACGAGCAACGATGACAAGGACCCTCTGCGAGCGATGAGCTATTGAGGGCAGCCAAAACAGGAGTTCTCCGAGTGTAATCGCCATGACTAAGCCAGTGACAACTGTTTCCTCTAGTTTTGTGACAACACCATGGGGGCGCTGGAACATTCTCGTAATGTGATGTGGCACGCGGCCAGCGCTGCCGAGTCTCGGGGCGAAGATTTTGTGTACTTTGCTAAATGTACACAAATTAGTGTCACTTTTAAGGATTACGCCTCCGGGCGAAATCATGTTGTTGACGAGCTTTTTTAGTTATTGTCTTCAGAACCGCAGCCGCACCGAAATCCAGATGAAGCCGTCGGCGAGCAGACTCGAGTCACACGCCGCGCTCTCTCTGACTCACAGCCACTTACTTGCGTGACAGCTACCAGCGCATATGTATGTGTTTTGGTGTATGGGATGTGGAATGATAATGACCCTGTGGGTGTCTAGCCATTGGCAGACAAGCTGCATTTCATGAATGCTCAATGAACTAGTTTCATAAAAAAAAAAAAAAAAAAAGTTTCCCCCCCCCCCCTTCTTCTTTAAAATAGATCCAAGGACAAATATTCAAAGACAATACATAGCAGATGAAAGCAATATCCTGCGTGGCCCAGGTGGGCTCGTGCTCGCTGCGGCTTGGATATGTGGCCGGATGCCTTTCTGTTGTCGCTGAGGAGCCGCCGATTTCCCGCTCTTTAAAAGGCCTCAATAAGCATTTTTTTCCTCTTAAGGTTAGGACTACAAAATGTTACTTGCGTGGCTAACTGCGAAGAAATGATCGTAGTCATGAGTTTTAGTATAAGTGACTAGAATTACTTACGCTATAGACCAGGGGCGGGGCAAGCGTTTGGACTGGTGGGGACACAACGGGCTGTCAAATTTGAAAGATGGGGGCTGCAGCAGGAGCAGATGGATGGAGTGTTTTGGTGACTCTCCTCATATAAAAACATATCATGGGATGTCTAACATGTGCTTTACTGCCAAATGAAAATGAACAAATGAAAATGTTGTGACAAAATGTCTGTCTTAGAAGCGCCCACAGTATTTAGCTCTTTATTGAAATCACTCAAAAAAAAAGTTGGTTTGCCCATGCCTGCAACAGACATGAATAGTGCATTAATAAAAACTAAAAGGAAAGTACAGTTCTATGAATACTTCCTACCGCACAGGTATAAAATATACAATATTTAATAATAATATATAAACTAACATCTTCAGAGCTCATGTGAAATAATCAAACTCAAATCTATTGATGGATTTTATGTGACTTCAGCTAAAAGCGCATTTCTTTTCTTTTTAACACAGCATTGAGCTCGCAGTGAAGTCTTCCATGTTCACCTAATACGTAAAAAAAGAAAATGTGATATCTCGGTGGACAAAAAAAAAAAAAAAATGTCAGTATGGAAAAGCAGAGTGCGGCACTCAGGGTTTTGCCCTCCTTTGATAGTTTGTGCAGTCAGGCAGACATCGCAGAAGCTGTTTCAACGGTGTGAACAAAACAACAGTTGTCTGGAAGACCTCGGCGCAGGAGGCACGAGTGACATCTCGAAAACGTTCTTCTGTGAAGGTAAATAGCCAAGTGTGACATTTCTCAAAGATGGCAGCAGCGGCACCTTTATTTATAAATTAAACTTGAAAGAAAAGTGAACGTGCCAGGGATATAAAGTTTTGTTCAAAATGTGAAAATAGTGTGGAAGTATTGTGCTTTAACATGAAATTGAAATAATTTCATCGAAATTAATCGTATGTGGCACTAACTTTGAGGTTGATAAAAAAAAAAAAATTGGATTACATTTTTGAACTATGATAAAATTGGAAGTATCCAGCAAAGAAAACCCGCTGTGTGAGACCTGTATCATAACCCGGTAAGCTGCGGATATGATTATGAACATAACCCCTGTGACAGTAAGCAAGACTTTAGATTGTGTTACGATCGGAGTTCCGCGGGCCATCCGCCTCCTTCTGAGAGATTACGTAGCGACGGGCCGCGGAGAGCCTCGGAGCGGCTAATTGAAAACCGGGAGAAATCCTGGGCTAACGCCGCTTCACAATAAGAGCTCCCGGCAGAATAACAGGTATTAGCCCTCTCCATATTACAGCATGCCTGCCGATAGGAATTCTGTAGTATTACATCGGAGCATCAGGGCGCAGCGGGACTGAAGCATAGAGGAGGAATAATCTCCTTTAGTACTTATCAGTCTGTCCAGGCGGGAAATGGTGTGTCCACTGCTGTCTGACCCGCGTGCTCGGCGGAGGCCCGGAGACGCAAATGGTCATCGCCCCTTGCTGCCACCGAACAAGACAAGGTCATCCCTCCTACCTGGGGCAGTGGCAGATTCGCACGCTGCCCCCTGACAAGAGGCCACGGAAGCTGTCACTCTGCAGAGGCAGTTCACAGATATCAACGTATACCGTCCAAATTCAACAGTGAAATACACGTGTGTCTTTTCTTTATCGATTTAGGAAATTATTCCGCCTGGGTTGTGCGGAAATTATGATTTAATGTGGCCGGAGGAGAGACTGGGAGATTTCAGGAGTTGGCCGCCTGGCATCGTGACAGTTTCTTGTCCGCAGTTTTCCCAACGCAGGGGCGGAGAAATGAGAACGGGGGGGGGGGGGGGACCATCCAAAAGGAAAGGAAAAACGCAGAGATGGAAAAAGGGCTTAAGATGGGGATTAGTTGTGCTTGCTTGTGACAAAAGGGAAACAAGCACGCGCAGATAAACAACGGGCTGATATGAAAGGCTTTCATTCTATGAGACGCTAGGCTGATTTTTTTCCCCACTTTTTTTTTTAAATACCGCTTGGCCTACACTATCATTACGGCGCAGTGAAGAGGCAACACAAATTTTACATGAGGACTTAACTCTTATCGTGGCAGACAGCGACGTTCCTGGGATGAGGGGGCTCTTGGTCTGTAATAGAAATTACTGATAGCTTCGTTTTTTTTTTTTTTTAAGAGAGCTAAAGATGAAGACCTCTGGGTTAAACACAGGGTGTTTGCATGTCGCTTTAACCGTTTAACTGTTCTGGGTTTGATTTGCATCTCACATCATGTCGCTTTGTGCGAGGGGTTTGTGTTTTTGCATTCTTCGCCGGTGCATTTCTTTAAACGTCCATCCATCCATCCATCCATCCATCCATCATCTACCCATTCATCCATACAGGCAGCCTTTCGTGCTCGGCACACCTCTAAGGGAAGGGGTGTCGTGCCCATCAGATGCCTGAACAACCTCAGCAGCTCCTCTCAGGGCCGAGAGGCAGCAGCACTCAGACACCCCGGGCTGCTAGCCATATCATTAAGAGCGAGTCCCGGCCGCTCTCTGCTAGCACCTCTTGGTAGGGTGAGAACGCGGGCAGATTGGCAAATCTGCAAGTCTAGAGAACGGAGTAAATAATAGCTGACGTTTTGACTCTTTTTGCTGAACTGCTGGCCAAACACTTTTCACACCTGGTTAGAGGAAAGCTTATTTAAATAAAACTTAGATAATGGAAATCTAACTTGACGCCCACCCGATTGTCACCAGTTTTGCTTGCATCAAGCTGGTGATCAACTGTATAATGGTGTGTGTGTGTGTGTGTGTGTGTGTGTGTGTGTGTGTGTGTGTGTGTGTGTGTGTGTGTTAAGAGTAGTTATTCCATTTTATTTATTTATTTATTTTTTACTGTCTATTTAAAAATGTAATAAGGGCACATAAAATGAAGTATGCAGTATAAGGTGAGAAATGCTGAATGGCATCTAATTAATTGTCCGCCATTCACAGTGTCTGAAGTCAGGGTAAAACATAAATAAGTCACTTGATATTTGATGCTGTGCTCTGCTGTGGCTCAAGAGACACCTGAACCTGAACAGCGAGTGAATTCTTTCTTTCTTTCTTTTTTTTAATGGCCCCCTTTTCTTCCCAGTGGCACAATTACCCACACGGATGTGAAAGAAATCACATTGAAAATGGACCCAAACTCCATTTTATATGACAAAGAGCAAGTTTAAAAAGCACCGCTTGATATTATATTGCCGGTGGTCGAAGTGGACTGACTCAGCTCCAATAACTGTGGGGTGTCAGATCGGTTTAAGTTTATTCCGTTTTTTTTATTACATATCAAATATTTTCCAACACATTAGCAGTACCAGGGGATAACCAGGAGTGAATACTGCCAGAGAATGTTCATTGCTTTTGTTCAGTCAATAACAGTGTGTCAGTCACTCTACACATTTTTATATAAAATAGGCCCCACGCACGCATGCACACATCCCCCCCCCCCACCCCCCCACACGCACACACACACACACACACACACACACACACACACACACACACACACACACACACACACACACACACACACAGTGATTCAATTTTAGACCCCTTTCAGGAAATAAAGGCGTACCTGGCAATTCTGGTATGATTACCAGACGAGCAGATTAACACAATAAAATGACTGTATATTGTTTCCATGGCATTTTTTAATCCTTCAAACACTAAATGTATACACAAGTCTCACACACAGGTAAGAAAAATTCATGCCATTTGCTTCTTGCTCGTGCGGGAGCAACCACTAAATATAAAAACTTATCTACTTTATCAATTGCGCTGGCAAGTTTTTACTTACTTACTTTAATTGAACGTTTTGCACCAGCACAGTGTGCACAGTAAATAAGACGGCCAACACAAATGTTCAGCAGCGGTGGGCTTAATTTAAGGCGACTGATGCATAATTAGTCCAGTAGGTGAGAGGTCTTATAAGGGATAGATCAGACCCCGAGGATCGGGGATTTGCCATCTGAGTCAGCCCCCCCCCCCCCCCTGAAATCCAGAACATCATAAACATTAACAACTGTGACAGGGAGCGACTGCGATGCTATCTCCTCCACACACATCCAATCCCAGATTTGCCCTCCGATTGGCGGAGAGAGAGAGAGAGGAAATCCTCGTCTTAAATCCCACTATCATTAGCATAAATCACAGCAGCAATTAAAATCTCGTTTATCTTAATTACAGAACTAATGAGACGAGTCCCGCAGGAGTGAGTCCCGCACCCTCGGAGGACACTCGGGGTGAGAGGCGGGGAGGCGGCGTGCGCGGCGTGCGAGCTCATCTGGCGGCGGCGGCGGCGGAGGCGGCGGAGCTCTTCAGCCCCGACAGACGCGCAAGACGTGCGCAGCTACACGTGTACAGGACGACATGCACAGACAGACGCGCGCGCGCGCGCGCACGCACATGCGCCCCCAACCTTTATCACCTGGCCCAGCATCAACCTTCAACTTTCATTATCTATCAAACTTGTAATGATTTTATCAAGCCTACAGGCTTCATCTCCATAAGGGCTTAGCGCCGCCGCCATAACTCTTGATTTCCCCGCGACTGGGAATAAATCGCATCACCTAATTAATGTCTTTTTAATGCTCCTCTCCACCAGAGCTTAGCTCACCCCCCAACCCCCCTTCGACTTTGCAACAAAGCGGGCGCACGCAACACAACACACAACACGTGGCAGCAGATGGTAAGTAAGACCGAGTAGGTGTGTGCAGCGAGCGGTGGCGGAGTGTTTACGCCGGGCTCAATGGCAGCGCTGGCCGGGCAGCGCGCCGTGCACACATGCGTGAAAGCGCAGACACTTGCAAATAATTCATGACCGTATGCATGCCGGCACTGTGTGCATGCACGGCACACACACACACACACGCGCGCGCACGCACGCGCACACACACACACACAGGCGTGGGGGCTCAATTCCTTCGTTTAGCTGAGAGGTCGGGCAGTGACTAAGCAGATGGCAAAACAATGAATTTCTTTATCATCCAAAATTCCCGCGGAGCACAAGGCTTATCAAGCGGGCCAGCTCTTATCAGCCAGCTGGCAATAATGGGGGGAACCAGTGTCCTTCCATCCTGACCATGGGCATGACGGGGCAGGACGGGGCGGGGTGGGGTGGGGGGGCATGTAGAGTTCAAAGGAGACGGTCCACACTGCTGCTGCTGCCGCTGCAGAACCTTCTCACTGGAGTTTATTCCCACCAGAAAAGATCAATGTTGTGCACCTACAGGGTCCACAACAGACCAAGTCCAAAAACATTGATTACGGAGGAAGATAAACACCCTCTGGGATGGTACATCAGTGCATGGCCCGCAGAATGATGACTATTTGCCTCCGTGAACTTAATGAGAATATGGAGAACAATTCCATGTGTAACAGAGAGGGGTGGTGTCTTGTTGCAGATAGCAACAGGGAAAAAGAGACGTTGGTGATCATCAGGTGCATACCAGAGACCCTTAGTGCAACCGAAATAGACGGCACTTTCGATTTAACGACGCAACCGAAACTCGACAAAAGAAAACTGATGTCGTATTGACACAGGATCAATTTTAACCTTCAATGCAAATTAATGTAAAACAGATTTGTTCTGTACCAATTATCCATAATCCAGTTTTTCTGACCTCTGTGCTCCTTTGTCACCTCAGGAAACTAAAAGGAGCTACACATAACAGTAGAGTACTGCAAAATGGGCAAATTAATTCAAATGTAATACATTAAAAGATTACTGTGTAAAATATTTTGAATAAAGTGTAAATATTATCTTTCCACTTAATTGAACTTTTTATTTCAATTTGGCAAATTACAGTGTATCTTGCACCTGTGTATTTAACCTACTAGAGGTAATACCATACTTTACCTCAAGTATGTAAAACTGTAGAATTGATACAAAAAGACGTTTGAATTCTCCAGTAATTATAGAGTCTTTCCAGCTTACAGTTTACGGAATGGGTCTCAAAGCGTGTGAGCGGTTTAATGAGGTTGTGAAGGAACATGAAAACGGACCAGGGACGGGTCTTCACTGGAACAACATCTCCGCTGTTAGAAGTTACTTCTGTAAACAGTGGTTGTGTAAAATTGCCAACACAATTTGGACCCATTCCTGTTTTTATGTCTTGGTGCAGATAAGGCTAATTAAACAAGATATATCTGTCATATGGTGACAATCCCAGCAATTAAAAAAAAACAAACACAAAACAAACCAAAATAAATTGTAACTTAGGGCTCCCCGCGGCACACTAAATCTGTCCAGCAAGTTTTCCGGGAAAGCAGAGTTGTGGAGATACCCCCCCCCCCTTGGCAAACCGCAGACAAAGTGACTGGCACAAACATCTCGTTTTTGGCAGTGGCAAGGAAAGTCAGCGGAGGGGTGTTAAGGCAGAATCACTGGAATAGTCTCGTCACCGTGCACCGCGCAAACTTTGGCTTCGTGTGTCTGACGGTACTGCGGCTCCCAACGCAAGTTATGGATGCAGGCAGGGGCCGAGGCTGGCAGTTACCGCGTGATAGATTCACTTGCGTTTTTCTCAAAGTGCTTGTAAGACATATGACATGAATCAAACGCAACCACGTAAGAACACATCATCGGATCAGAGTCTTTGGCCGGAGGTAGAATTCGTCATGCTGTCAGACCGTAATCCCGTTTGGACCAACTAGTGAACCATAAAACGAAATGACGTCTGGCTGCCGCACAACACAGTAATTAATGAGTGCTTACGGGGGCAAATCTATTCCCCTTTGCCGGGGCCACTGGCCCCCGCCGCTATTGACTGACTGGGTTTGATGGGACTTGTCTATTATCTTGTGGGATTATGATAAGGAGTGATCGATTCCCCTCTCTGTGCCGTGGATGTCAAATTGATTATGTGACTCAGACCTGAGATGATGGTGTAGCCGATCCCTCTCGGTCGGCCCAGATCCTGGTCTATGGCCGTTATCTTCCGCACCTCGTATCCCTGCGGACACACACAGAGCACACACAAATCTTTCTGTAATCATTGGGATTTTTTTTTTTTTTTTTTTTTTTTAAATCACTTCCCTCTGACCATAATCAATTATGCTATTACAGCTCGAAGCAAGTGAATGAATATGTAAGTAAATGGAATGGAAATGTCCTTTTTTAAAAATTTTTTTTATCAAAGTCGCACACATATTTTGACAACATTTCAAAGTGTGAAGCTTTACTTTTTTTGGACGGGGACAAAAAAAAAAAAGGGAAAGAAAAAGAGCAGATGGAAATGGAAAGGGATTTCATGGCGGCAAATCAAATTTTTGTGCGAGTTTTTAAGGGTTGGATTTGGGTTAATTCTGTTTTCATTGATTCGGCACCAGTGCGTCTCCTGCTGCCGGCCGACAAAAATCAGAGATGGGGAAGAGGAGTGGGGGGAGTCACAAAAGAACGAAAGAAAGAAGCAGAGAGGGGAAGCCTTTCGAAAAGCATTTGATCCACTGAGCTTTCTCAGTCCATACGTGCCTCAATCAGACACGGTGTTGATACTTAGAAACCCCTGCGCTGCAGTGGGAGCTGCTGAGACCCTGCCTACTTTCCAATTTCCTTCCTCCTCCTCCTCCTCCTCCTCCTCCTCCTCCTCCCTCCTCTCTCTCCCTCTTTCAGCAGTCTCCCTTCGCTCCTCCACTCACTCGCCATCAAGCTGCCCCGCACCCCACCCCTGTTGAGGCTACAAATTGTGTCTAAGGCATGTTTATGCTCCATTTCTGCCAAGGCATCTCCTGTCATTGGCCAATTACAGAGGAATCAATTACAAGCCTTTTAGAGGGAGTCATTCTCACCAATCGCTGGCTGAGGGGAGAAATGAAACCTTCACACACACACTTGCTTGCTCTCTCCCTCTCTCTGTCTCAGACACATACACATACGCACACCCACACCCACACAGATTTAGGGTCATACAAAGAGAAAAATAAGTAAGGTAAAAAAGAAAAAGAGAAGCGAGTGAAAAGAAGAAGCGATGCTGAAGTAATATGAGCAATATTCTCAGCTGTCCACACGAGTGGAACATGTTCAATCAAGCGACAAAGATTCTCTCTGCAGCAACACACACACACACACACACACACACACACACACACACACACACACACACACCAAAGCAACAGCCCTTCCCCGCTGTACAGTGCATTACCCCCCCCCCCCCACCACCACCACACCACCAATCCCATTCTCCTTTTCTCCCTTTCTCCTCATTGATTTGACAGCCAAATTGTGTTTGTCCTCAAAGAGGCTCACACGTCAGGCCGAGCGGCGCGGATACCGCTGGCCCCCAGCGCCGCGATTTCACCAAAAAAAAACAAAAACGAAAAAGTAAAGACGCCTCTGCCGGAGTTTTACATGGCCGGCGACACGTTGATTGGGCCGGAGGACGTCGGCGGAGAAAAGCGAAAGAGGAAGTGACAAAGGCGACGGCGGAGGCAGGCTGAGCATTTGTGCGTGCGTGCGTGCGTGCGCCCTCGCACCTCTGAGAAATGACCTATGACAGGGATCCAAGTTTGATTTCTCTTTACGCGTAAATGTCACGGGCCTCCAGAGCAGTTGACGCTCGTTCCGTCGCTGCGCGGCCTCGGCTTATCGCCACCCAACACCGGCGAATGGGAATGACCCACGCCAGTTGGGATGGTGCGCCAGGGAAATGCATGCTTGTCTGTCTGACTCTCGCTCTGTCTGTTTGTCTTTGTCTCCGTCTGTCCGTCTGTCTGTCTGCATTGCCACCGTTTGGCCAAATTCCACTCTCACTAAAAGTGTCACTATTACTCGGTCTGTCTCTGCTGTCGGGGTCACAGTAACAGATTTTGCTTTCGCTGCCTGCTGACCTTCTCCTGCAGTTTGGTAGTGAGCAGTTTACACTCCAACAACTACATTGCTACTATTGCTCAAGTGAAGTCCAAAAAAAAAAAAAAAAACATCTTAAAACTCCAACCAAGGTCGACCTTCATTTTAACCCTTTTCCATTTTACCCCTGCATCCCCCCCAGCCGCCCTGCACCTCCCCCTCCTCACTCTGTTGTGACCTTCCTGGTGACAACTGATGAATCAAAGAGTCAGGGAGACACCGAGCGTCAACTCCGTCACGCCCTGTTAATATGCATGCAAATGTAGCACTTGACATTTCTAGTGAGGCGCGTGCGGACCGGGGACAGTGGTTGTTGGAATGGGCGAACGGGGCGGATGGGGAGGAGGGATGGAAAGGGAGGAGGGGTGGGGTGGGGTGGGTCGGTGCTGGGCTTCGAGTTTCGAGCCGGGGGGACTTCGGCAACGAGGCAAAATTGAAAAAGGGATAGAGAAGGATGGGGAGGTATATAGAGACAGAGAGCGGGACCGGGAGACGTAATGAAAACAGGGATGGACACTACTGCGCCCCTGTGTGCGATTCTCTTTCTGCGAGAGGAAACATCCGAAGCCGGACCATTAGCCATCTGGGAACCAAATTGGCTGAATCAGGGGAGGGAACATAATGGAGAGTACAGGCAAACAGACTCTCACGATATTACAGACCTGCCATAAAGACAAAAGGAAGGCTATGGCTATTATGTCACACAGTACATATATACTATGTATATAGATTTGTATTGTATTTGTACTTACACATGTACACTATATATAGAGATATTTACATACATGTACTTTCATGCGTGCAGTACATGAGCCGCCACAGCCAGATAAATCCTAAAGGCGACGGTGACCTTTGCTGGAGGCCTCACATCCCCGAAGCACGACTGTAAATCTCCCTCAGTAATTACACTCCCCAGCACCTGCAGTGTTGTACATCGGGTTGGGGGGGTCGGGGGGGGGGGGTGGGGGGTCCCCGGGGCTGAGTCTCGGCGTGTGTGTTGGTTCCTGAGGCGCGAGGGGGGGGGGGCTTAGGACAGAGGATGAGAGGTGAGGCTCGCCGCGCGGACGATAGCTCAGGGGCCTGGGTTCTAATCGCATTCCTCACGCACCTGCTCCAAACCCCCTGTTTAGCAATTATCAAAGAGGGAGTCGGACATGGGACGCGAGGAGGGTTGGGGGTGGAGGGTTGGAGGGGTGGGTAGGGGGGGAAAAGGCCATGTGGAAAATGTGCAGCGGGCGTGATGTCAGGTGGGAGCTCGGCGCCGACCTGCGAAATGTCCTCCTCGATGTTGGTGCTGTAGGGCAGGTTGGTGAAAATGGGGTCCATGTCCTGCACGTCAGTGATGCTGATGGCCAAATTAGCCAGCCTGGACAGGGGTCTCAGTTTGTCTTGATCCTAATAGAGAGAGAGAGAGAGAGACAGACACACACACACACAAGCATAACAGTTCAGTACGTGCACGTGGGGGTTGAGCAGAGTTAATCCCCGCCACTGACGTGCGCGCCGACCGACCGTGGCGTTGACAGTCAGCTGATAGGCCGAGGTGGTCTCGTAGTCCAGCGGCCGGATAACTGTGACGGTGCCGCGGGCCCCGTCGATGGAGAAGAAGGGAGAGGGCGGCTGGAAGGAGAAGAGGACGCTGCCCCCGGTCCCCTGGTCGGGATCGGTGGCGTTCACCATGAACACCGAGCGGCCCACCGGTGTGTTCTGCAAGGAGAAGATCGAGAAAAAACATGCGAGATTGATTGAAAGGTGTGATTTTTCTTTCCGCCCGCGGGGAGCTGGAGAAGACACTAAATTTGTGACCTTGTCTTCCTTCTGCCTCCTGCTCCATTTCCTGGTTTGATTTATTTACATTTGTTGTATTACTTTTGAAATATAATGCCCTCGATACACTGCTTTTCAACTTAGGCCACTTGATTTGTCAATTGAAAACAAGGGCACAGGGAGATAAACATAAACAGCAATTTATTTGCAATCACACAATGATATGTGGGGCAAAATGGAAGAAAAAAAAAATAGCAAGTACTTTTTGCATCTCTTTGAGTTTGTTTTATGATGTCATCCGAATCTTTTATATTTCGCCTTTTCATGTCAACCTCACATCCAAAACAATAACATCTCTGAATAAAACACTTTGCAAATAAAATCACAATCACATCCTTCAATGAATGCTGCAGTGTGCAGCCAGAGTGAACGTAACGGTGGAAGTGAGCAGGGGCCGAGCTGCTTCTTTGCAGTTTCCCTGCGTGTCAGCTGATAAAGTGCGCAAGAGGATGAAAAAGAGCCCATTTTAATCTGCTGTTTGTCTGCTTTCTTTCTCCTCAGCTCAACCGGAGTCAGATTCAACAGAGTGACAATCAGCTGGCACCAAAGTTTAATTCAGTTCAAACTGCTCCTTTGTGCCAGTGTGAGTAAAAAAAAAAAAAAAGAAAAGAAAAAAAAGGGTCTTGTTGCACTCATTCTGGGATTTTTTTGGGTTCTGAAACTATCTAAGACTAAACTATGCATATTCAACAGCGTAATGACGTCGCGATGTTGAAAGAATCCTGCATTATTGCACTCGGTAAGTAAAAGCTCTGGCTTTTGTCGTTTATCCCTAAACTGCTGTAACAAGAAGATTTGTGTTTTGTGTGAAGAGATTTGCACGCCTTTACTTCTGTGTGTGTGTGTGAGTGTGTGTGTGCAACAGAAGACTCGGATGTGCAATACTAACACACGCGTACACACTCAAGCTCTACAAAAACGGCCTCATAGAATAAAGATACATGTTGCAACATCCAAAAGAGTTTCCTTCTAGACTGACATTTCATACTTACACTTTTTTGCATTTCAATACATAAAATTAACAGACGCGGGTATTAGCAGCACATTTTCCTTTATTCTCCCTCCTTCAGTCACTTGGAGCCCGAGGTCCGTGTGTTTCTTTGGTCCAGCAGGAGGCACTGACCACATGGGGGACCGCACACGGGAAGGTCATGCTATCTGTGTGCCCCGAGCAAAAGCTGAAGCCACCGACTGACTGAGTGAGTGACTGAGTGAGTGAGTGAGAGGACGGTAGACCACACAACCTGCTTGCAGCGGCGTCGGGGGACGTATTTGCGGTGCGCCTGGGTGCACTTCCAATTTTAAGTCGTGTACAAACGACAGTGACAAAATAAGTATCTATGTGCCTGTATGAGAATGCGTGCACATGCGGTAATACAAGTCGAAAAAAACGCCATGCGCCGTTGAACTGGCACATGATTTCGACCCGTTGATGGTCTTCCCGGACGGATGATACTGGGCATCACTGCAGGAACGCTACATCCCCAACAACAAGGCATAGAATGCCATCGGTGTTAGCATGTCAGTACAGTACAGCTGAACAGATACAGCACTTCAGTCTCTTTCTCCCCACTCCCCGACCCTTCTAGTCCTTACTCACACATTAACAGTGAAACCGGTCTGTCTACTCAGATTAAGCCAGGTTGCCACACTGGGAGTAGAGGGGAGTACTTGCAGAGGGATCTGAGTGGCGTAGCTGCAGGGGGAAGACGTGATCAGCAGCAGATGCCATGCTAGAAAAGTAGCAGGTTTTTACGAAACCTTCAATTTGAAGCCTTAACTGGCGTTTGTCGACACAGATTATTCAGGAGTGGAGCATTCAAGAATGCAGTAATTAGATTTGCCGTTAACCTTCTCCACCCTTTTCAAGCATTTACACTATGAACGTGGGATTTTAGGTTTAAAAAAAATAATGTCTGAAATGCAACGATACGAGTAGGTTGGTGATCAAGCAATTGAGTGCTATTAGACTGGTCTGTTAATCTATGAGTTAGCTGGTTGTTTGCAATGTTAAAATGAATATGACATTAGCCAAGTTTTTTGGTAACAGGTTTTTCTTCATTTATTTCTAAAAAAACAATTTGTACTTATTTGTTGCTACTGTGTGGTTTATTATTATTATTATTTTTTTTTTTACCACTGTTGATAATAATTAGTGAGTGTGCTGACACAAGATGTCCAAACTATTAGAAGCCCATTTTTTTGTTTCCAGACAAGACAAGGAACGGGTGCTTTTCTTTTTTCCTTTCTGTATGTGGCTGCAGTTTGTGCAGGCAAAGGTAAGGAGAGACTTCACTGTTGCATCGGCCACTAAATGCGGTGGGTTTGTGTGTGTGACTCCCATTTCAAACTGAAGATTTTATCTTCCTGGGGATATGATGGGAGTTTCAAATGGGATTCAGAATAGTTTCTTGGTAATGTCAGATGTCTGTCTCTAGCATGACTTTCTATTTGCTGCCTCGCCATAACTTGTTTTTTGACCTTTATGCGAAAAAAAAAAAGGAAACTGCCAAAAAGAGCAAAGAGCAAAAGACCCACTGGCTGTAAAAGGGATGATCCTGGGTGGTACCCGGTCCTAGCCTGGCACATCACAGAGCATGTTTCCTCTGAATTAACTAATCCATCTAATAAGGAGCTCATACAAACAGTGTAGACAGAGGAGGAAAAACTTGTCTGCATTTCTTCAGCCATCGCTGTTGTTTATATCTCTGGTCCCTATCACATCTTCCTCCTCTGTGAACACGTTGAGACGGAAATGTCACTGAAATTTTGAGACAAATGGAAATACTGTCTATTGTAGGTTGCCAAGGTGGATGAGCTAGAATTAAAACTTAAGAATTTAACATTTAACATTTAAGAAAATCTGAGAACTCCATTGGCCCCACAAGGTTAATTGGGCCTTTTGTTTATCCCTTCAAAGTGACCAAGTGTTTTTTATTTAGTCAAAAATGTCAGTCGAGTAAAAGCTATTAACGTTAAACATCAGATCCTTATTCTAAAACAACGTTTTAACTTTAGTTTTACTTGGAAAGGAACAGCCTTGCTGCTGCATGAGTACAAAAACAACCACAAGTGAGTGCATCATCCTTCTAATGTCAAAAAGAAAGGTTTCTCTGAGTAAACAACTATGTTTCGGTCCATCCAGTCTCTTTAGATCACTTTGTACTGTAGCATCCAGTGTGGCCTCAGTCCAGCATGAGGATAAAGAAGTGCTGCTGCCTCAGGGATGTGTGCCTACACTTCCTTCTCTTGAGAGCAACAGCAACTCGATTGCCGGCCAATTTTATTATTTAGCACCTTTAATGGTGCAATCTGTTTCTACGCTGCAAAAAATAAAATAAAGATCTTCGTAAAACTAACAAACTGAAACATGTTACTTGTTCACTGCCCTGAACAGCTAATGCATTCTGAGGTGCATGCGTCTGATTTAATTAATATGCTCGTCAAGCTGTCTGCAAGGGACGTGAAAACACCTGCTTGCAGGTAAAGCACATCCTGGAGCAGGCGCACAAGTGGCATACAGTACGCACAACATTGAAGTGAAGGTAAATTATTTCAACATTTCTGCCTGGGCACGTCTGTGTGTTTACCAGTGTACTTTTAAGCGTGTTTGGTGTGGGTGTCTGCTTTATCGTGTTTCCTTTGATGTCAAGCAGGCAAACAGTTTAGCGAGCAAACGCAAGCGAGTGAGCGTGCGCGCGCGCGCGTGTGTGTGTGTGTGTGTGTGAATGAGATCTGGATGCATGTGGAGAAGGAATGTGATACAAAATATCCCCTTTTGCCCCTCAAGCATCCTAGTTTCTATCTCTCCACACAGCAGCTAGTAAAACAATAAGTCATTAATACCGCCCGGTGTCAGGTGCCACAGGATTAGTTAAAAAGCTCTGGAAAGGTAAACAAGCTCACGCGCATCAGCAGCAGGTTTGATCTCCGTGATTTGTTCAAAGCCTTTCAAGCAACGGCCCTTGGAAGCAAAAAGTGATCAACTCTGTTGTGGTTCTTCAGACGCGAGCAGCCTGGGCTCTGTACAGGAGACCATAATCTTTAACCTCTTATTCGACACCAGAGGCTGTGATGACTGTTAAGAGAATCAAATCACAGTGAAGCCATCACACAGTGAGCTCATTCGATTTTTGTCTTATTTTCCCCTTGTCTGCCCTAACTGGCTTCCCAGGACATGAGTTCAAGAATTGAAGGATAACGATCTGTGTGTGTGTGTGTGTGTGTGTGTGTGTGTGTGTGTATACACACAATGCTGTATTTACTGCAGTCAAATTTAAAATTTAAGACAGCTGTGGTAAATTTTAGATAAGATAAGATATGATGAGCAGTGAAATGTTTGAGCACCTACTAGAAACAAAGCATAACATACACACACATACATACATGTATATCCTCTTTTGCCAAAATGAGAGGATTTCCTCTCGTGACTTGTAGCCCTTTGAGATAGCTAAAAAAAAAAAAAAAAAAAAAATCTATTTTATACAGAATATAAAAGAAAGTCTGTGTGCATATCAGGTTATTTTGCATCCAACTGGCCGATGTCATGACCTGCATAGCAAACCTTACAGTGGAGGTCAGTGGGAGAATAAACAGGCCTCTGATAAACACCTCTGCAGGGCATTTAAAACCCTTCAGAGGGTCTCAGTAATTCCGCCATCAAGGTATGGGCTTGGACAAGATGCCGGTTATATGTGTAGTAGGCCGTAAAAAACACTTTAAGTATAATCATATTTTATTAAATCTGCAAGAACAACGAGCAAAATAAAAAGATATGGGCTGTAGAGAGCAGGGGCTGATAACACTGTGCATCCTGCAAGTTAACTGTGCATTGAGCAAACTGTACAGTCTGTCTGAAGCGATTCAAGGCCACAGTATATTGCTATGCATCTTAACCCCGGGAACGCTTTGTCGTCCGGAAATAAATGGAGCCCTATTACATGGGGAACAGTGCGGACACAGTGAGACAAAGTGTTTCCTGCTGCGGACTCTGAATCTGCAGTGGACTTAAGAAATCAAGACCCTCCATTTCAGGCATAGCAGTTATAAAACAAGAAGGGAGGAGAAGACATATTGCATATTATACAGAGGACGGCATGCTGAAACAAAAGCATAAAGAGGATAAATTAAGCAACTGACAGACTTTGACAAACTGACTCTCAATACTTTTGTGGTCCTGCACTGGTCTACTAAGGGGCCGTTTACATGAATACGGGATTCACTGAAACCGCACAAATATGTATGCAGTTCGGCCTTGCGTTTACTTGAAGCCCGTGTTTCCACTCAAACCTCACAGACAAAAGCTGTGCTTTTTCTAAAATGCTCCTCAGGGTGGCCGTGAGGCGCAGACGACCACTAATAACAACAACCACGTCGGGCAGCGGACTTACTGCTTCTAGTGACCAGCCTGCAGTCTTCCCATTTACATGAACTGCAAACCGCAAACTATAGTGAACAATAACACGCAGTGCTCGTGGATCGATCGTGGATTGTGCGCAAAGTGAAAATAAACACAACTTAGGCCATTTGCAAACATCCTGTTTTACTTTTTTATTGATTTTCTTTTGGGTCAGCGGACTGGGATATTGAGTCAGAGACCTAAATGACAAAAATGTCAGCGAACCTTTACTGGCACGACTCCCAGTCAACCTTAAGATGGACCTTTTAAGGCTTTGTGTTCAAAAGTAACTCAAAGCAGAACTTCAACTCTGTCGTTTATCCACAAGGTCTTTTCACCAGCGATCTTTCTTTCTATTCCCAATGGTGCTCATGTTGTTAGCGAGCTGCTGCTTCTTTAAACACGGCGCGCTTCTGGCGTTCTTCTCCTTCCCCCGTCCTTAGGGTAAACGTGCGGCGTCACACCAGGCGTACACACCAGGCCGGACATAGGTACGACATCGTTTTCTAAATAGTTTCACAATAAATAATAAATAAAATAAATGCTTGCTGCAATGGCATGAATTAGAAAACATTTGCTCAAGCACAAAGTAAAGAAATTATTATTTATTGTGTGACCAAATTTGGGAAACGTGTGTAACAAAAAATGAAAAGAAAACAATACAGGAGAAAAGACAAACGTAAAAAGTGGAACTGGAAGCATGGGAGCATTCACACAACGGCTATATGAGCAAACGTTTGCACTGCTCCCCACTGCCTGGGTGAAAGAAGGCAGCGGCGTGCTCGTCCCCAGTGGGCTAAATTTTTAGGATGAACATGACAAGGGGGTGGCTGTGGCCCTGAGGAGTGCAGTGTGGCTAGACCTGGGGACTACACAGCAGCCGCGGTGAAGGACCTTGAGGGATGACAGGGCCTGGATCCCACTGAGGGCTAGAGCTTTAAGTGTAATGGATTCCAGTGGTTAAATGTCAGCTCTCAAGGAGCACTCGGGGGAGCATCCAGCACAGCGTGCAGCGGGGCTCTGTCCAACAACAACTCAGTTTAGCTCTAGCACACCATCACTTCGGCGACGGGGGAAGCAAAGCCAAATTCATCAGACTGCCCCGCGTGAAGGCAAATTATGTTCTTCAGGTGCGCGAGCTAAAAGCCCCCCAAAATTAGTGCACAATTTGTTCCTAAAAATTATGCAAATCACCCCAAAACAGCTCTTTCACTGGAGAGAGCGCTATTAAAGGCATAATGATAAGCCATAGAAATGTGAAAAAAGTAAATTCTCACATTCAATATGTTTTTTTTCTCCCCTCAAAATTAGCAATCATACTGATGCTCTGACTGCATCCATGCAAAAAATAAATAAATAAAGGTTTTAAATGTTGAATTTTACTGACAGGGTTGATTGTTGAGTGGTAATCTTTCTCTTCTGCAATTTTTATTCTCATGATTTTGCTGAAATACATAAAAAGATAAAACTAATCTGTTTCCATCACCAGTAACATTTCTGCCTTCATGTTCTGCTTTTGGAAATAATGCAAAGCATAGCAACGGCTCTGACACGACTTACGATTAGTCTTCTGATTATCCAAAAGGTGCATAAAAGCACTCGTTCCCAATAATACAACTCCGATTGGCTATGGTAATGGATGGCCACTCGCATAATGAGGTCAATCGCGACTTATCAACCAGCTAATCAAGTCAAGCTTCAGGTGGAATTCCACCTGTTTTTTGGACTATGAAATGATCTCACTTTTCTGCAACCGTCAAAGTCATTCAAATTATTACCCCTCTAGGTAAGGGCAAACGGAGAACAATGTCCCTTAATCGTGTCAGGAATTGTAAAGATATGGTGATTTGCAAGAGGCAGGGCCCCGTCTGTGGCTCCCCGCTGCTCGTAACTCCAGAGGTCCAGCTGTTCACTAGAATAGAGCCATGATTACACCTACACTCCTCGCAAAAAGGTTCTCAGTTCCTCCCTGTCTATCTGCGCCGCGCTTTGAGCTCAGCAGGCACATGATTGTACCGGCTCTGCTCACTCCTTCAATCCGCCTGCTTCTCAACAACCCCTGTTCCTCCATCAATGCCTCCCACAAGTGACGCTTAGTCACACTGGCGCTGCCAAGAGGGACAAGGGCTGTGCCACTCCCCCCAGGCCGTGTGAAACTTTAACTTGGAGCCAACAATTGTCATCCATCGGGTCGAGCGCGAAAAATAAGGGAAAAGCACAAAGTGGATTGTGAAGAAAATACTTAGTCAAATCCCAGAGTATTTATAATCCTGTTGATGTATCTGAAGGCACGGGTTCTACATCATGCTATAACACCTAGTTAGGAACAGCTGTAACACGTTGCAATCAACAATGACAGCTAAGATTCTGTGCAATTGCCATGGCATGGATGTATGGAACACTAAATGACGATCATTCATGTTACAGCCACGACTTAAACTCCTTCATGAATCATGCACTATACGATCGAACCTCATGGAAAGTGTGGCCAATGGAGCTCACACAGTCACAGTGTCGCAGCACTGCATGTTGTTTATCTATTTATTAATGTTCACTCTGCATTAAGCATTAAGTTCTGAACCATTTGCCGTGTCACTTTGATTTTCCCTGACATCTAAAATGTTCACCTTCTTTCCAGAATAGACAGTCGGCGTGGATAATGAAGAATGATGAGGCTGCTCTACAGATTACAACAGTCACGAGGCCTAGGTGACTCCAAACCCTCACGAGTCCCAAACAGCAGGTGACTCAACTCACTAGAACAATAAAAACAACACATTTCACTGGTTAATTAAGGAGTAATAAAAGAGATATTTCACCTTCAAACTATTTTGGGCTATTTTTGGCACCACGTGAACACTGCAGGCTTATTTTATCTTAGATTATTAACACACACACATCCTTTCGACTTCAAACTTCAAATGTGGTGATATAAACAATAATCGTCAATATGACCCAAAATAACCCAAACTGTCCACACACCTCAGCAAGGACACGCAATGAACCTTTAAAAGAAAAGGCTTTGTTCAAGTGGTGTGGATGAATCAGGAGAACGCCTAAATTAATCATAGAGGTGAAACAGAAAGCCATATTTCACATGTGAAATAAGCTTATTAATTATTCACTGGTGTTGAAACAAGTCTGAGTGTCCTTCATCAGAGAGGCTCCAACTGTGAGGGAGGCGGCTTAAAACAATCTTTAAACAATCTTTAGCACCCTGGCCTTTCCAGAAGGTAGTATTTTGTGTATATGTATGTATGTATGTATGTATGTGTATATATATATATATATATATACATACACAAACACACACACATATACATATACGCACACATAAATGCATATATATATATTGTATATATACATATGTGTGTGTGTGTGAGAGAGACTGAAAAGAGAGATTGTGTGTATGCATGTGTTAACAGGAGAAATGTACTGTATGCATGACCTTATATTGTCTGAATCAAATATTATGACACAGTTACCAATCAATTAATGTCCCAAAAATTGAAAGATGTTGAAGAACGTTTAACTATGATCTGAGACTAAAATCGTATATTGAACTGGTCTGATGTGCAGCGGATATGTAGAAGTCTTGTGGCATTTCCTTACTTAAAAAAGGAACAAAAAAAAAAAAACAAACCTAATGTAATCTGCTTCTTAATGTTGCAATGCCCCTGGCACAATAAGCCCTCTGGCGTTAAGGGAGTAGTAACTGCTTCAAATCACATTTCCTGGCAATAGCATCCACAAACCAATAAGACCACAGAATCCATAAAATGGAATTTGACATTAAAATTCTTCTCAGGGCAACACTTCTGATGAGGGCTTCTTTAAAGGTGCTTTCCCTGTGTCACTGGACAGCAGGTGCTCTCGTGTGTGCCTGAGACATGGCAATAAACACGGCACTGGAAGCCAAAGTGGATGTGTGAGAGCCAGCCCATAAAGACCTATCAATTTAGCAGCACCTGCAGTTAGAGCTTGGGCCTCATCTCCGTGCGGTCTTGAGCTCGGTTTTGAGATACGACGCCGGCTGCCTGAGAGTCTGCGATGTGAAAACCGCAAAACAGACACGCACAATTGAACAGCATTAGTGAAGCAGTGCCGAGAGTTATGTGTTAAATGTCCATGTAAGGTGAAAGTGACATCTACAAAAAAAATTGTTATGTATTTTTCTTGTTATGAAACGAGTAAACATCTCACAACAGGAACAATTCTTTTTCACAAAAAATGCAAAGTCAGGTAATTTTTCAAGTGAGGTCGACTCGATTCAATTGGCTGCTGGTCTGAGTTTGTTTTCACGCTGCTCTTTGTCAACAGAACCAAACCTTTTGATTGATGTACTCCCCTCCTGGCCTGTGGAGGCGCTACATCAAGAATCACTAAGGCCAAGGTAAACAACAAACAATAAAGCTATAAATAAATAAATTCAAGCTACTGCTGAAAGTTTCCTGCATCAAATGGAAACAGGGCAGTGAATCTTTTCAAAAGAAATAAACTTTCTCTCTATATACTTATTTTCTGGTATTAACATTTATGTGTGTATCACAAGAGCATTGCTAAATGAAAACTCATTGTGGCTCGCTCAAGGACAATTATACAAGTCTAACCAATTCTCATTTGCCTCTGTCATTCCCCTGTTATTTTCATTTTCCTTTCCCCTCTGGTTATGACAACCAAATTACTGACAAAAAAAGGGGAAAGTGAGTGAAAAGGCGACACTCATCCTTTAAAGGGGGCAACATCACTGAAAGCATTTTCTACACAAATCAAGCATTTTTGCACATTATTATTGTGTTGCTTGGTATTCTTAGGTGTTAAATTGTGCCTTGATTTATGTTTAGTTTCTAATGTTTATAGCCCGGAACTAATTAGTTCCATTCTTATTTAAGTCCAGACTGGGATAAAAAAAAATAAAGCTGCTTAGATCCTTGTACACAGCAAAATAAATCTTCAAAAAAAAAAAAAAAAAAAGAGAACAGATTATAACCATCTGACTTTTTTTTTTTAATGGATTTTGATTGGTCTGGACAGAAAATCAATTGCTCTCCTGACAGAATCGGAAGGAAAAATGTCTTTGTGCTTTTCTCACAAAGGTGGCCATTCATTCTTTTCTTTTTTCATCTCTAAATGCTGTTAGCCTTTTCGTTAGTCCATTTCACTTGACCTCGAACATCCAATGAATGTCTGTTAAACTGGTCAGGAACAGGCAATAGAACACATAATATGGAGCTAGTCTTTGTGTACCATTGGGGAGGGGGGGGTTGGAAAAAAAAAAAAAGGGTGATGGCAAATGATGTTTCGTATTATAACCTTGCGTTTCATCCTGCTCTTGCACTGCTTTTATCTCTGTCCTCTCTGTGGCCTGGCTGAGCGATGGGCCATTTTCTGGAGAAGCACTCAACTGAACAAAATGATTTCAAACCAACAGACGGCGAGAGGAGCCACTTTAAAGACAAGGACAGCCCGCGAACGCGCGCGTTCGAGCCAGCGCATGTGCGCTTTGAGGCCACATGTAGAGAATATTTGACACGTTTCATTTTTTCAAGTTTATCTTCTTATATTTACAACTTTCTTGTGACGGCAGATTCTGACACATCTTTAATTGCCTTGGGGCTGGAATGATTTTTTTTTTTTTTTTTCAAATCTACCAGTGCACAAATTGATTGTACACTCTTGACTGAACGATTTCTGTTAGAGTGGACTTTGAGGCGCCAGTGACAGATAAGACACTAAATGCAGAAGATGAAGAACCGACGACACCACTGAAGAGCCTTTGTAAAGGGATTCTGTATATTCATCCGATTGTTCTTTTCTATATCAGTGGGGGGGAAAAAAAGGACAGAATCAACCCACATTTCTAACATCACTTTAGCTGCTTCTTCACTTCCTCAGCCCAGGCGTCCCTGTCACACTCTTGGCTGACTGCCACTAAAGAGCCAGCACTGTTTGCTGGAAGCTGAAGGTAATCAAGACAGGCAGACAGCAGAGATCTACGGCTCCAGACACACACTGGCGGTTCACTGGAGAATAGTAAGGTAAATCAACATGTCCCGCTCCTGCTCTCTACCTCTTGGTGACTTTCTGTTGGCAGCTGCCATTCTCAATATCGATATTTCAAAATATAAACCTTAATTGTATAATGCCGGACAGGGAAAGGCGAGCCATGCGCTTCCGCCTGTTCCTTTTTCAGTTCTTGTGGGGGGGTCCCAATTTTAAGCAAGAACTTGTTTACTGCTGTATTCCATTGCAAATAATAAGGCGAGTGCCCACTGATTAAAACTTTCTGCTCTTTGGCGATTGTGCTTGACAAACTACCAACGGGCAGCAAATGGCTCCGAAACGGCCTCTGAATGAACGGCGTGGTGGTCTGGACGCATGTGTGACTGTCTAATGTTGCTGATCAACAGCTGATACTGTGCATCACCACTGAGTGAGAGTTGAAGGAAACTGTGCAAACTGTGGGATGGCGATCGACACCCATGTTGCTCGCTAGCTTGTGGGTTTGATCTCACGGTAACGGGTCAGGTGACCGAGACAAGCGCCTTGACATGCGTCAAGAGTTGAGCGTTAGCTGGACGTAACGGAGAGAATCTGGTAATTTTTCAAAATAAAATTGTTCAGACTCAGATAATGAATGAAGCGGGATTCATTTAACGGAAGTTAATTATTCTTTCGGTCCGGCCCGGTACCAAATGACACACGGACCGGCACCGGTCCGCGGCCCGGTGGTTGGGGACCTCTGTGTTAGATGACCACTGGAACTTTTTCAGTGGAGCCACATGTGTCATTGTGACTGATGACTCGTTGGCAGAGCCAGTCAAGCCTCAAGCTAGTGATTTATTTCAAACTAATTTCACTTTCTGACACTTATTAGCCCATAGAACAATCTGAGAAATAACCAAGCGTCACTTAAGCGCGCTTGATCACCAGGTTTGCTTTTGGTTTTACGAATGCATAGAGATTTTGGAATTTATACGTGTTGTAAATGTGTACGGCGTGTTCAATTTCATATCATCGTCCCTCATCAAAACAACAGTGCAAATGGTGTATGCTAGATTGATGTGCACATCAAGATAAATGCCACTGAATGATAAACTAACTACTTTTTCTTGCAGAACAAAAACTTCTTCGTTTGAAAAGACAATTTTAAAATAGAATTAAATGCAAATTAGAGCAGAGCTGATTATCATATAAACGGCTGGTGCCTAGAGGGCAAGACGCACTTGTTTAATTTATTTATTTTGCCTTTTTTAAAGTACCAAAAATCCCAGAGTTTAATCAGTCCACATTGTTTTGTTTTTTTTAAAGTCACAGGAGAATAAGGGGTGAGCAGAAACTTTGTGTGTGTTTGTGTGTTTGCCCAACTTGCAGTTGTGTGACACACGAATAGACGTAAACAGAAAAAGACGGGCCACACTTCAGCACCTTCAGACCCCTATAGCTTCATTAGCGGCAACAGCGCTGAACAAAATGCTGCATGTCATTATTAAGCATTTGTTTTTTCCATTCATGGCAATATTGTGTTAAGCTGCAAATCTGGCATCGCGTTCTGAAGGTGAGTTTAGCAGCGGAAGAAGCAGCTGCATTACATTTGCATTCACTCCCAAGTGCAGGAAGTTGGATTCACTGTCACTGGGAGTGAGTGAAACGTTATTCACGAAATCACTTATATGCAACACTGAGGTGCGAGAAATATTGACATATAGTCACCGGCTACTTTAGGAGGTAAAATCTTCAATAACCTGTTAGCACAAATAGCTAATCAGCAAATCACATGACAGAAAACAAAGAGCCACACTTTATTGTTTACTTCATATCCTGATCTCCCTCTCTTTGCACTTTTCCCCTCCACAACTGAACCTTACAGCTGCACTCCTCTGTTAACCATGTACTTTTCTATATGCGTTAAGTGTCTTTACTCTCTGCCTTTTGGCTTTCTGTCTTGTTATATTGGGTTGTCATTATCTTGTGAGCATACCAAAGCATATTCCTATCAACTGTATTATTATTTTACTGTTGAAATATCTATAATAAACCTAAACATGACAACAACAGATGTGGCAAAGAGGACTCATGGAAGTTCTAAGTCAGGCATCGCCAAACTACGGCCCGCGGGTCACATCCGGCCCGCTGCGTGTCTCTGCCCGGCCCGCGTGAAGGCACGTAACTTTGCCGACACGTTAGCGTAGCGCGACAGCGATAGCGTGCTTCCCCCCCCCCAGTCAACGAAAAAATGCGGGAACGTTAGCGCAATTTCCAACCAGCCCCCCCCCCGTCAACAAAACTTTCGTGGCCCGCCGACACGATGCAGGTCTGTCAAGTGACCCGTTGCAAATAAAGTATGGCCACCCCTGTTCTAAGTGATCGGAGGGAGGAAGCAAGGGGATTTAAGAGGCTTTGAAACATGGTGAACATGGTTACTGGTGCCAGACAGGCTGGTCTGAGAGTTTCACAAACTGATGGTCTACTGGGATTTGCACATCACAAGCATCGTGAGGATTTATAGAGAATGGTTGCATAAAGAGTTAACACGTTAACAGCAGTTGGAGTTGGAGCTTTAGTGGAGGAAAATGTCTTATTGATGTCAGAGGTCACAATGGGCAGACTGCTCAGATAGCATAGAGGAAGGCCACAGTAATTCAAATCACCACTGGTTAGTGCTGGCCGGTATACAATTTCATACTAGATAATTATAGAAGCACAAAAATGACATGGTAGAACTGCTCATGGAAGCAGTGCCTAAATGAGGAGGCGAGAACTTTTAGATTTAATAAACACAATGTTCAGCAAACACCAATTCTCTGCAAATGTTGTTTGGCCAAAGAAGTAGCCGCAAAAAGCAACACATGCAACTTGCTGCACCACCTGAGCCAATTACACAGTAGGTGATATAAGTTTGTGGTCACTACAGGTTACAAGCAAAGTGTGCAGACTAGCATCTCTGAAAGCACAACCGTGAACATTTATTAAGTTTGGGTTCGTAGACAAAAGTATAAAAACTTATTTTCTTCCCATCTCAGCAGCTGAAATATGAACAATAACACAAGAGGACCCAGAAAACCAGAGTCACACGCCAGCGAACATCACACACTGTCTGCACATCTGCACGAGTGAGCGTATTAGTTACTGAGCATCACATTAAGTGTAATTAAACCTTAATCAGCATGTATTAGTCATGACCTTCCCCTGTGTTGCAGGCAACAGAGTGTTGCTTCTCATTAGGATAAGACTCCGAATGATGCCAGCTTTCGCAAGACATTCCCTCATTGTTATCAGCATCAGGTAAGTTCTGTCTGTAGTTCTTTACTGGGTGTTGGTTTTAATCTCTTACTTTGAAAAAATGAACCAACCTGCGTCTTGAAGAAAGATTTGGCGCACACAGTCCTCAGAGAAGACTGGACTCTGAGAGGTTTGTTAACCTGCAGGAGTTTACCCTCTGAAAACCATCTGATTTAACAGCATGCATAGAACACGGCATATGTCACTTACATGTATGTATTGTAGTTGGCTTTAATAGCTACTGAACTACTGAACTGACTAACTTGTCTGGGATTGGGCCTCTTGATCCACTGTTATCTGACTACAGAGTCATGCAAGTGCACATCAGGTCCGGCCAGCTTAGCTTTTCACCCAAGACAACTTGAGAGATTTTATTGATTTATGTTTTTGAAAAATTATCAAAATATAGTGCCAGTCAGTCGGGAAACACTGGTGTAAAGTCATGTGATATGCTGAGGTCATGCAGCAAATGTTTTCATATCAAAATTCAACAAAACCACTACTAATCTTTACTCACTTTTCTATTTGAGGCTGTCTTTCCTGTTGTTGTTTCTACTTTTGGTACAGAAAGATGATGTTCATATTCCCAGCCCCACCTACAGTTCTGGTTGGCTCAGCATCAGATCTCTTTGAATTGCTGAAAAGAAAGTGAAGCTGTGGGCAGTGATTTTATGCTCTGGAGCCAGGCTAAACCAACTTCCTCTTCATCCAAAGATACTCTACCTGTGGGAAGAGAGTGTAGGATTTTTGGATTTTTTTTTGTTCTTTTTTTAAGCTATTAATGGAGTGACCCAAGTGTTTCTCTTTAAGGCGATATTCGTGGGAGTCACTAAAAAGAAAAGGACTTTCCTTCGGTTTTCTCACAAAAACAACTGAATAGCGCAACAAAGAGGTGGACAGTGGTGAAGGCACGCACCAACAGGGGATACAAAAGCATATAGTTTTGCTGTTCATAGTGGTGTAACACGTCAACAATTTGATAGCGAAGCCATAATAAACAGTTGACACACATTTTGTGAAATCCTCTATCATTGCTTGCTGTCTTCCTATTTGTATATGGCTACTTGACTGGCGCATATGCTGCACCAACTGTTGTGATGAGTGCCATATGATATCCAATATATCTGAGATGTTTGCCGTTTGCCATTCACTCCTCACTCCTTTAGTAGCCGGGCTGTCTTCTTCTCAAGCCTTTCCTGTGTTTTCTCCTCAGTCTGAACTCTGCTGCCCTGAGTCTCTACATTCAGCTGCCTGGTCCTTTAGGTATGCCGCTGCTGCAGTGTACGCTGCACTGTATATCAACGTCTCTTTTTATCTCTAGCCCGGGGCAGTTGGTATCATGAGGGCAGATGAGTTCTTGTTTCCATGAGTGTAAATGTCTCAGGTGTCTCTCCACCGGAACACCTTGTTACACACATTTGCACATGCATGGAAATGCACCAACCAAGACAAATGTGCTTCTGAGTTAATGTATAATTCAAAGAGTTTAAACGACTTTAAGCTACATCTTGGTACACACGAGCCCAGGCTGCGATTCTCTGCCATGCATGCATTATTCTGCGCGATAAAAAACACATTTGCGATGATTTAACTATATTTCACGTCTAACAGGAGACACTGACCCAGACTCAGGTTCAAGATTTTCTCTGGATCCTCTCATCCGGTTTCAACGAAAACCTTAAACGGGAACATATACAGGCAAACAATCAAAGGCATTCACGCTGGGCTGCTGGCCAAGGCTGTATGTGTTTGGCAGGAAAACAATACATTAAAATAACTCTTCTTCTGCCAAACACAACACAGCTATTTGGTGCATTTTTACATATAACTGATAACACTGAGGAACCTTTTTATTGAAAGTACAGCATCACACAATCAATTTACACTGACTATTGAACTGAATAATTTCTTTCACCTCACTGGCCTGAGACGAAAATATTTTTCATTTCATACTTTCAACAGAAACCATGTGAATTGAATGCGCTGAACAGCGTGCATTTTTAGTTGTCGTTGTCTAAGTCTGAGAGGGGATTAGGTGAGGAAGACAGGAATGAGGTGTGCGTAATTGACCCGCTGCCAGTCGTTATCTGCCAATACTCAATGATGGCCTGGTCTAAGAAAAAGCCAATCAGAACCACATCACATCTACCCTGTCTTTTTAGGGGAGATCTGTATTTGACAATCTCTTTTTAAGCTTCTCAAACAGGTTCAAAAATATATGTTTTCAAGATAATACCCACTTTGAAATGTTTCAAAGCCGTTCATTCACAATTTATCGCTTCTTACTTCTCACTAGCCATCGGCTGTGGCCGGTGGAATTGCCTCTGGTGATGTACGCATCAGCTGCTTTAGTGATTCATGAAAGAAGGAAAAGCTTAAAACCATAGAGATTATAGTTTTTTTTTTTAAGTGTCACAACACCAAAAGTAATAAATCAACAGTTTAATTAGTTCAGCCCAGTCTTAATTTCAGTTTCCAGTTGAATAATAATTAGGTCCATAGTATTGTTGTTGGTCTGGAAAAAAACAGACTTTAAAAGATAAGAAAGATCTTAAAGGTAAATAAAGGAGAACAAACAGAAAGAGAAGACAGAGGGGCAGCAGCGCTACCACCGTGATCCCTTTGCAAACACTTCATGTAGCTCTGCAGCAGCTGTGGAGGCTGACCGACGAGCAAGCAAAATAGCTGCATGGAGGGAGAAGGTGCAACAAGAGAATACATCTGTTAAGGTCCACACAAGTTTAGGCTGCTTACCTATGAGAAAACTACAAGGCCTACCTTTAAAATTATTCGCCGAACTAATGACGCCAGTGCCGCACAGTGATGAACTAATGGGTCCTGCTTTTTTGATTTTGTTGATGGGACCTGTGTGGAAGTATTGAGCCTGTCTGGCTGGTGTTCAGGCAGCAGCCCACAGGATCAGAGCGAGTGAGCAGATAATTATTAGCTGTAGAGTGTGGTCTTTACATGAAAATTGACCTTTGCTGGAACAAGTGAAACGCTGTCAACTGTCTCTCAAATTAACTCAAGTTAAGTACCGTTATGGCCGTATGAGTGCCTTTGGCGGTTTTAATGGACTTCCAATGTCTACCGAGATTCCGTGATTGCAGACAAAAGGGTTTGTTCCTTCTTAAAACAGAATGCAATCAACGAGAAACTCTTGACTAACTTTACAACCCGAGAATGAAGGCAAGATTTGATGGACGGGCTGTAAACTGGAGCTTAAACATCTGTTTGTCACCTTAATTAGTTTGATAGGTGTTTGTCAAGGCTGTTGTATATTCCAGCTGTAAGAGCAGCAAATCAAACAATGGAGAAGCCTTCAATATACTTTACATTTGCATAAGAAACATTAGTTTAGTAAGTAAGTAACATATTCACTTAAGATTCAAATATTGTTTCAATAAAATGGACAAGGCACGGGATAAGATTTTTTTTTAACTTGTTTGACACTGCGTTCCTGAAAATGACCGGCAATAGCTCTGAGTATGAAGCTTAACACAAATTTGTATACATCGCACACAGGCAGCACTAACCAAAACCCACTCGTTTTTCTCCCCACACCTTCTATCTATATTCCCCACGATGTATCATAAATACCCCTCACCCAACCACCTGAACTGTGGAAGTGACAGCCAAAACAGATTTGAGCAAATTGGAATGGCTATAAAGCTCTATTAAGGAAAATCTTGCCACGGTTGGGAAGGGGGATGGAGGTGGAGGGTGGGAGGGTGGTGGTGGGGGGCACGCTTAGTACGACATAAAGAAGACAGAGGGCGAAGAAAAAGAAATCACTTAGGAATTTGCATAATGCCAAATGAAGCCCTGGAGAGGTTGATGGCATGTCTTCTTGCTAGCATTGCTAAAAAAAAAAAAAATGGAAAAAGAGAGAGCTACTTCTTCTGTCTCTGCATCCATTAAACAAACTTAAACACAACGACACAGAACAGGTGCAAAAAAAAAAAAATACTGTCCACGGGGGCCGACAAGATGCACGAGTCTCGTTGTGGAATTCACAATTCTGCCAAGCGAGTGTTGGAGGGAAGGAGAGCGCCGAAGGCACGGTGGGGGTGGGCGCTGAGCGGTGGAAGCCACAAACTTGAAAGAAAGGGAGAGAGGGATGATAGGTTGATTTATTCAAAGAGTGGGTGAATCAAACTTTAATGGCTTTTGGGAGTGCAAGCTGTTCCCTCTCCCCCTTCAATCTTGGCCCTCTCGCGGCCCTGCTTTCCTTGCGCGCCTCCACCTTATTTCCTTTACTCCTGTCTCCGTCTGCTGCCATCCCCCTCTCCACCCCCTCCCCCCCCAACACACACAACCCCCCAACCTGTCTTTACGCCTTCAGAATTATACTTTTCGATGGTCACTCACAAAAGACGCGCCCGGCCGCTTCCTGACAGACAAATCTGCGGCCCCGTTCGCCGCAACGACTCGTAAATCAAGGTGCTCTTCATGCTCAGTGGGATAAACTAAATGATAGAAAGGTAAAGAGAGGCCCAGGAGGTGATTTACCGTCACGAGCGGCGGGGATATGTGATGCTCAGCACTATGTGTTGGGTTAACCCCTGGACTGGAAAGGATGTGCGGGAAAAAATATTGTTGTTCCACAGGCACATCTCAGCTGACAACTCACTTAAGCGGCTATTTTCCCTGCGAGGCTTATTCGAGTCTGAAATGAATTATCATGCGGGAGAATGAAAGCACTTTACCTCGCACAGGGAGAAAAACAAAAACCACAGAGCATAGGTAAAAAAAAGAGTTTCTACTCGAGATATGCGAACCAACAGCTGTTGGAACGTCCTGGGCCAGCGGAGAGCCTGGCCATATGTAGCACGTTTGGCGTGTGGAGGATTGGAGAGTTTGATTAGTTTGTAGAAAAATGATCAGGTGGTAGGATCTAATCAGTTCTGTCAGACATAATCATATGGGCAGATGGAGAAAGATCTAAACAAGGTAAACAAACTTGCATCAAGGAGGACTTGCAACAGCTTCCCATTTTAACACTTCCCAACAGCGTTTTTTGGCGCTACACTTGATTTCATTATTCTATACACAAAAAAAAGAAGTGACGCAAAAGGATCCGAACAGAAGGATAACGATGCCGCTTTGGCAGACTTAGACGCTCAGATTGGTCGCCAAAGCGGCAATATATAGGATCAATTCACTAACGGAGTGGCTCAGCATCTCACTTTATCCACCTTTTCATTCTTCCCCCCCTGAAATCCTTCCATCTCTCCCTCAGGGAGCTCACAGGGTCTTAGTGTCATACAGAATGCTGTTGGGCCTGGTGCCTGTCAAGCACCCACCGCTCAGCTCACGAAGGAGCATTGATGCCAAAATCATTAGGAGCTGAAGTCAACTCCTAGGGCCTCATCTACAAAAGCTATGTACGCACAAAAACCCGTGATACGCCCATTTCCACGTTCATGTTTGGATGTGCAAAAAGTGACTTGACCGTGGAAACGTGCAGTGCTTCACGTCAAGTCTCTGACTGGCATACGTACATTTCTACACTTGTTGGTCCGTTGGTGACACTCACTGGTTATGTTGGGAAACAATTGCTGAAGCAGTTTCAAATAGGATTCGATGAACAGCACATTCATTTATTTTGATCTGTAGAAAATCATGTGTGCACAGAGGTGCACAAAATAAAAGTAACAACGGCAGCATGGGCACTATTGGAGGACGTGGTGAATAGAGTAGTTCGCCGGCAAAGAATTATAAGAGATCATCTGGAGATCCTGAGCCGTGTCAGGTTCTGAAGGGCGGTTCTTTTAGAACTCTGCTTTGAGCTGCAGCCCTTCAGAGCATACGACAAGGAGCCGCGGTGCCAACAGCTGTCGACCATGTTGGGGTTCCTGCAACAGGGACCTTCCAAAGAGAGCTGGCAAACCGATTGGTGCCAGTTGACCCTCAGTCCAACCATGCCAGCTGTGTGGCACGGAATCATCCATGTGTCAACCAGGTAGATCAAATTCCTAAACAATGCAGTTGATCAGGCCGACATTAAAGCGCAATTTGCAACGAGAGGCTGATTTCCAAACGTAACCGGAGCTATCGACTGCACAAACATTGCCATAAAGGCGCTATGACACAATAAAAAAATTTGTCAACCTTAAGCATTTCATTCCATCAAAGTAGATCGTCAGATGTGCCCGCACGTAGCTGATTAATATTATAACGAGGGCTGGTTAAACCCACACTTGAGTGAAACTGGCCTCCAGCTGGCATGGCGCGACTCCTTGGTGACTAAAGAGTGAATTAATTGTCTCGATGAATCCCTTGACAAATCAAAACGGCTATGTGAAAAAATAACATTGCCTAAACTTATTTTTGCGATTTTTTAAAATCTCATTTCTTATTTGAATTATTTATTCTTGTTGTTCCCTTTTGTCTTTAGGCATTTTATGATGACAAAAGCTACATACAATTGATCTCGTGTATCCCTTTAGCTTTATTTGAAACATCTTCACAATGTTATTCTTCCTTTAAAAATAAATAAAAACTCCCTGGACGCGCACTGACATCATGTGTATCATATCTTCGGACTGTCATTACTTGCCTGCAGTTTTAAATAAGACAGTTGTCACAACCTCCATGCTGACCTAGTTCTTTTTCCTCTGCAGATTGACACACCCGCTCCCATTCTGCATTCTACACACCTGTAGTTCATCCTCTGCAATAAACTCCAGCTCTCTTAAGCTCCAACTCAGCAGTCACTCTTTGCCAGATCGTCTTTGCACACATGCAAGCCTTTCCTGTACTTATTTCCAGACTGATTCCTCGTCGCCGACCCAGTTTGTCCTCGTACCTGTCTGTCTGCCTCGCCCTTGGACTGATCACCTGGTTTCTTGTTCTAGCATTGATCCTGTCTTTCCACCTGATCTCCGGAATTCTGATCCCTCGCCTGACCCAGACTTCGTCTCAGCCTGTTCCCCTGGTTCTGATTGCCGTAAGTAGCATCTGCAACCAAGCATAGCGTTCTAGTGCTGTTTCACTACTAGTCTGGACTGACCACAAAAACTTAGCATTCCTCAAAACTGCCAAGAGATCGAACTCTCATCAAGCCCGCTGGTCCCTGTTCTTCACCCGGTTCAACCTTGTCTTGTCGTATCGCCCTGGTTCCCTTCATATCAAACCCTATGCTCCGTCACGCCAGTTCCTGCCCAAAGATGACTCTTCCGCGTGTCCTCTGGGTGGAATATCCGCTTAATTCCCCTCACCATCTCCTCAACTGGCCTCTCCCCGTTTCAGTGTGTTTATGGGTACCAACCACCAATCTTCCCCACCTTGGATAAGGAAGTGTCCTGCCGGAGAACCTGGGTTCGAGCTTGAGCTGCCTTCAGCCTAAGTCGCGTTCCAGCTCCAGTCAACCAAGTTGGCCAAAAGGTGTCAAGGGTCATCGAAGGACCTCCCTCTTCACGTGGAGTCCAAGAAACTGGCACTAAGGTTCATTGGTCCATTCCCCATTGAAAGGATTATCAGCCTGACAGCAGTGAAGTTGACTCTTCCCCACACCATGAAGATTCATGCAACTTTCCACGTGTCCAGGATCAAGCCTGTCCAGGATCAAGCCTGTCCATGAGAGCCATCTCAACCCTGCTCCTCCTCCTCCTCCGCCACGTTTTATTGATGGGGGCCCTGCCTTTACTGTCCACTGTCTGGTCCACGCGGCCATTGACGAGGGAGAGGTTTCCAACACCTTGTGGATTGGGAGGGATATGGGTCCAGAGGAGAGGTCTTGGGTGCCTGCTCAACACATACTGGACAAAGACCTCATTAAGGACTTCCACAGTAGGCACCCAGTCTGCAATCTAAACAGCTGGAGCTCAACCAGATTCCCTGTTGCCGACCCAGTTTTTCCTCGTACCTGCCTACCTGCCTTGCCCTTGGACTGATCACCTGGTTACGACTCGTTTAGGCATTGATCCTGTCTCTTCGCCTGATCCCCGGAATTCTGATCCCTCACCTGACCCGGACTTTGTCTCAGGGTGTTCCCCTGGTTCTGACTGCTGTGAGAATCATCTGCAACCAAGTGTAGCGTTCTCCTGCTGTTTTGCTTCTGGGTCCCGTCCCATCTGCGGCCGTGTGACAACAGTGGCTGTTCGTTGTGGGTTTAAACTACAAATTCAGAACTTTTTAAAAAGCCCCCAATTTTTTTTTTGTGTTAAGTAGCCCGAAGTACATCAATAAAAGACGTGCGTAATGTTTAGTGACTTGATTTTCGCCGGCACTCCGATCCATGTTGGAGACGTGTAAAATGACTCAATAAAAGCCAAAAATATAGTTAGCACATAATTTTGATTCTTCTGTTAAAGCAACCTGGGTGACCATGGCTTTCCTTGGAGGACGAGGCTGATGACACAGCAGACTGAGAATGAAGAATGAAGATATGATGAAGACCGTTAATTAACTCGGTCTGTTGTGGAGATATTTACACATTTTTCCAAGTTTCTACTTTGTGTGGAAGTATTTCCAGCTTAGTCAGTGAAGTTTTTCTTTTTCATGCCGATATTGATTGTAGAATGAAAGAAATTCCAAGCTGCAAAGTTAATTTCAATCGATATGCACAATGTATATGGAGGCGGGCCAAGGGAGGTGGGTCGTATGCTTGTGGACGCTCAGATTCACGATGATCGGGACGTACAAAGGAATCCTGTGTGGATTCGTGCGTTTGCAACGTTTTGAACATCCAGAATGTTTGGGCCGAAAATAGGTTTCTGGATTTGAATGCATCAGGTTTCAGGGTGAAATCCATGCATGTTTTTGTGCACGAGGCCCCTGGTCTGTTGCACAGAAAGCCCAGTTTACTTGGTGGAGGTGTGAAATATGATGCCGATAAAAGAAGTGAAGTCTAGTCCGCCAAAGAGATCTCACCACAAGTCTTGACCTTCTTCAAGTGAACCAAACATAGGAAGTAGACTTACAAGGCAAGGCTTTGTGTGTAAAGACAAACAAAGCAAATGTGTGTAGTATGATCGGAGGAAATGGCTCGCAGTCAGAGGTGGGATGAGGACAAGATAAAAAAAATCTGCAATAGAAACTTGGCCAGGCCAAATATATCACAACTACAGGTGAGCACTCCTCACAAGGACAATAAAGTTTTCAAAGGAATGATATAGTAACAATATAAATGTCCGCTTAGAGGAAGAGGCGGTTCGAGAGACAAGAAAGAGGAGTTTTCTCTGTATGAAGAACTAAAATTTAGGTTATTTAAACTGTTTAGTACAGTGTGAAAGTAAATGTACGAGCCTACTGGACCATTAAGCGTGAAAACAACCTTAGTTAGCCCCTGTGTTGTGTTAAAAAAAAAAAATTCAATGTGCATGTTCCAGTCCATGCACTGTACGGGCCGTTGCAAAGTTCGAACGTGTTTAACCTTTTTTTTTTTTTTTTTTTCTGGATTCTGGATTACATATCGGCCTTCAAAGGTAAACAAAGAAATGGAATGGAACTGAATCGTCTGTGCAGCTGAGGGCACATAAAAAAAACAGGTGCTGATGTTTTGCTGCCAAAGCCCACATCAAGTGCTCAGCAGCCCATTCACCGGCGTAATAGGAGCTCTCAAACGCCCTCCACCAATATTATCTACACTCTACATATTTGCGTGCGTGTGTGTACCGTGCATAAAATGCTGTCAGGGTGTTTTGCCTCGAAAGTGTTTCAAGGAATCAGCAGCCAAAAGTTTGCCTGCTTTTAATGTCCCTCTCACCTGTTAGCGCGGCGAAACTGATCAGAGGAGCAGCTTTTTCAAAAACGCAATTACCCGCCTGATTTAACCTCTTGCGAAACCATCGGTTAGGTTCGTGTTCTGAACGGAACAGCGTGAGAATGAGGACGTAAAGCTGACAAATTAACTTCTTGACCAATGAAAAGAGTGTTAGGTGTAGTGATTCAATTAAACAGGAACGGGAACATTCACCCAAAGGCTTTTTGGTCAGGCTGCCATGTTCTATGGCATCGGCCGCAGTTCATCGCAGCTCACTGTAGGCTAGAGGGCCGCATTGAGATGTGGCCGATAAAAAATAGCGGCTGAGGAGGGATTTGCTCACCTGTCTTGACATACCTGCGAGACAGTAAACAGATTAAGTTTGGATATCTATGGCTGCGAGCCCTGCACTCGTCTGCCTGTTTTCCAATACATTTACAATTCCATCTACGCGCCGCACGGCTGCACTCATCTGATGTCGGTCGCACAATCTCGCGCGCATCTTACCGCGTCGCCTAATGCAGAATTCCAACGCAATTTGCGTCTGGAGCAGGCGGGAATAAACACGAGTATTGGGCAATGGATGAAGAAAATAAATTGTTTTTCAATTGTGGGAAATCTAAAGGTGGAGAAGGTTGAGCCAAAAGATTGGGAGAAAAAAAAAAATCATCATTATACCTTGGCGACGTGTAAAATCCAATAGACCTACGTTGGTTTTGGGGGTGGCGAACACATATGCGACCCCACAACGCCGACAGCAGAATGCATTTGCACGTTTTAGACCCTTAAAAAAAAGACAGGTGGCATCGGTGTTGCAAAAAAATAAGCCGAGCTGCTACAGCGCTACAGAGAACAAGAGTGTGAAAAGTGTGTTTGCTGCAGCCGGCGGTAGTTTATAAAACCATCAGAGAGGGAGCGCATGGGGCGCAGTCAGAGAAGCCATTATGGTTGCCATTTAATATTATCACAGTGGTGCTGACGGAGAGACAAGTAGCAGTAGGGGAATGTTGGGGTCAAATACCTGGGGAAAAGTGTGTGTGTGTGTGTGTGTGTGTGTGTGTGTGTGTGTGTGTGTGTTCGGGTGTCCAGGAAGCAATGCCCTTTCGGACATGGATGGTCTACCCAGTGCACACTTGGCAAAGCATTTTCTTCAGTTCATCAACAGAGGGCCATCTATGCGGAGGGCAACCAGTTGTGCAAGGAAAGAAAAGATACCGCTGAGTACGTTACGGTCTCACTCCACCATCTCAACCACTTGCTGGCTGTTGGTTGTGGCCCATCTGCCGTTCAATCAAAACATAACTCCCACCGACGGTTGCTGCTGCTTGTGTGCGGTCTCGTCGTCCTGCCACCTGCCTGGTTGTGCGTAAGCTGTATGTTCCGCCTGCTCATTAGCAGCTAACAGAGAGAACGCGAGCGGTGCACCTGCTTGGCTTCACCCCTCGTGTGGCGCTACAAATTAATATCACGTCTACACACATTATTTTGCATTCTCCAGACCGCACTGCGCACCTTGCAACTCACATTAATATCCTAAAGAGACCCTCATGTGACGTTTCCGTTTCAAACAATTTTTGGCTAATTTTCACATCTACTTGGGCTAACGTGAAGACCACAAACAGTTTTAAAACTGCAATCTTCATCTTAAACTCACTTATTACACAAGCCATCCATTACCTGGCGGATAAAGTCTCCTAAGTGCCTCAGGGGTCTGTCATTTTTCCATAAGTTATTTCATTGACAGCTTATTTACATTTCAAAAGCAGAACTACCTCTTATAGTGCAAGTCAACACAGTAGTATAGCTTCCTGTCAAAGCTAAAGTCTTTGTAAGCCGACGTGTTTGGTTTGGTTAAATAGCGTTCAGGACGCGCAGTGATACGAGTCACATGTAGCAGCCCGTGCCTACTTCCTAGAATGCAAGCAGATACTCTCATAATATATTAATAATATGAACTTATTTAAAGAACAATGGATTCTTGAGTCTTCGGAAGCACTTTATCCAACCAACAATTGACAAAGGTGTTTTAAAAGTCAGTCTACAGAGAAGTGTGGAGAATGGGTGTGTCTGGGGACGAGATAAATGGAATAAATATCTAAATTTTAAATCAACCAATAGTTTGAAAGTAAAATGTCCCTGTAATATATCCTGATCTGTTTTATAAACTTCAGTCCCTAATGTTGTTTTATTAGCCTGCTGGTCTACCTTGTCACTTTGCTCGTGCTCAAGAAAATAATTTAAGGAGTTTCCCTGAATTTCACATCTATCAAATTTACGTCTCCATCACGCTATCATGTGCATCAGCAGTTTAATTTCACATCTTCCGCTTGTGTCAGTTCAGCAGAACAAATGAGGAGAGCTGACTGTGCTCTCGTCACTTACTGCCATGTAAGTCAAATGGAGTGACGACGTTATGGAACGATGTTGCTTTGCATACCAGAGATGAAAACTTCACAAGAGATGACTCCAAAATGAACACATTTCCAAGGTTTTTTTTTTAGTCTTTAAATAAGCCTGCACAGGCTAGTTCAATAGCTGCAAGGTCACAGCAACACAATAATGACAGGACACATGATTTTTCTTTTTTTCTTTTCTTTTTTTTTTTTTTACTCGCTAGATTTGAAGAGCCACTCACTAAAGACAATCCGGTTTTTAAGTCACTGAGTCAGTCACGCTGAGGTGTGCTGAAATCCACATGTGCACACCAGCTCCACCCACTCCCAGCCTCCAGTGATTCACAACGACAAAGCAACAAAACCACCAACTGGAAATGGAAAAAATGATGAGTCCCAGAGTGGAGAAAAAAACATTTATTTATCCTGACCAAGTGATTTGTTGATTCAATGCTCAGAGAGAAAATGGGAGCTGAGTTGGAACCAGATTGTTGCTTTTCGTACAGGGCTAATATTGTGATTCTATGTGTAGCTCATATATACATATTTTATATTAGTACATAATATTAGGTACATAATTGTGAATATAACGTAAATAATAACGTAAAGTTTTTTTCCTGTCTTAGTCTAAATACTTTATTTTATTTCTGTATTTCCTTTTAATTAATGTAATTTTCCTTCTTTTGCACTGTAATGTTGTAATTTCACAAACAAAAATTACACAAATTTCACCAATGTGAGGTTAATAAAGGCTTCTATATACAGTATTAATAAGTGCAGTCTGGGCTACTCTTCGCAGTAAGCTAGCTAAAAGTAGAGGGGACAAGCAAGTGGAGGTTTTTAAATAGAGGAAAGATTGTGACTCATGAGTCAGTTAAATGACTCTTTTGAATGATTCGTTCTGGACTCCCACTGCTGTCATCCGTCAAGCAAGAGCAGGTTTCTATTCATTTCTCAAAATTTTTCAAAAACATTGCAGTGACACATCGAGACAGCTTGCATGTCGCACAGTTTGTTGGTTTGTTTTTATCCTTGCAGTTTTGCCACAGAGCTTCCGTCTTTTAAAGACTGAGGTGTTCACCAAACACCGCTGAAAGACGCCGTAAAAGAAGAGGGAGGGTGGGAGTGGCGTAACACAGCGATTCACCAGGCGATGGCGGCGAACAAACAGCCCGTGGGAGACCGGTGAGGGTCCAATGTTGCTCCGTTTAACGACTCTCCCGAGGCCAGACTGTCCCCGCTGTTTACAAAAGTCTAAAGGGACTAAAGAGCGCCACACAATTGAGAGGCGGCGTTGCCCTCAGAAAACCTCCCGCGGTGGGCGGGCTAAACAGCCTCGTCTAAACAGTCCCTCTTCTTCCCATTTATTTGTCTGACTTTATGGATCGGCAAGAGAGAAAATGCCAGTGGCTTTGAAGATTTGCCGACGACTCAGAAAGGGGTTTCTGCTCAATATCAAACACAACGAGTGTGTGTGTGTGTGTGTGTGTGTGTGTGTGTGTGTGTGTGTGTGTGTGTTTGTGCATGTGGACTTTAGCCCCTGTTTGAAGTCCTCTGCTCCACTCTGGTAATTACCTCTATCAAGGATTAGATGAGGGAAGAGGAGAGAAAAAAAGTGTGAGCAGAGAAAGGAGGCAGTGAATTTGCAGAGAGGGCGTTGACGCGAGAGAGAAAGGACAGAGGGGAAGAGGGACTGGGGTCTCCGCTGCAAAGTGTTTTTGCTTTAATATACAGGAGGGTCCGCGCACTCTAGATATGAGTTGGACGACTGGGGAAGATCACAGGTTTCCGGTACAGTAGCGATCCAGCGGCACTACGGATGGATGAACACCGAGCTGAATGCAGGCGCTGCATGTCATAGGATGGAGGATGGTGATTTTTTATTATTAT
Source organism: Nelusetta ayraudi (assembly GCF_046127955.1). Lineage (NCBI taxonomy): Eukaryota > Metazoa > Chordata > Actinopteri > Tetraodontiformes > Monacanthidae > Nelusetta > Nelusetta ayraudi. Next base: position 7,166,618 of record NW_027466058.1, on the reverse strand, counting down.
TTTTTTTTTTTACAACTTAAAGTGACTGCTTAAGAAAGATTGTAATTGAAGAAGATATTTGTAAGCAAATCTGGCCCGATAACATGGTTTTGATGTTTGTGAAGCGATAAATCGTGACTCTCCATCAAGATGTTTCATTCGCAAGATATGATTAACAAGTACGGGAACATTCCAGTGTTTAATGGAAATGGTTTCCAAAGTGTAATTAAAAGTGATTGAGAGAAATGCAAGGGTGCAAAATTCTTTGTGAACACACTCAAAGCAGGACCCTGAATAGGAATAAGCGTGTATAGAAGATAAATGAATGAATGAATGCATATGTATGTATACTTCTGCATCGTCTTTCTATATTTGAAATATTTATCTATTTACATATTTTTTTTTATCTATATCTACATTAGGAGAGCTTTGCCGGTATTTGGTTGTTCACCCTGCAACTCACTCTACCCTGACTACTTCTCTCTCTCACTCTCTTCATCTCTTCATTTTTTGGATTTCCTTTCCACCCAGTCATACAGTATTAGATGACCGCTCTCCAGGGTCCTGATCTGCTCTAGGTTTCTTCCTACAGGGGAGCTATTCTTGGCCGCTGTCGCACCTTGCTTGCTCTGCAGGGTTTCACTTCGTTCTCCTCTGATTGGGCAAAGCGCTTTGCGACGCCTCTGGTTGTGATTTAGTGCCTTACAAATAAAAGTTGATTGATTGATTACTTACCTCTGGGATATGAACGGTGTACGGCTGCCCGTGGAAGGTGGGTGCGTTATCGTTCACGTCTCCAATCTGGATGTTGACTGTGTCTTTGACCACCTGAAAGGGAGGAAACACCTTGGTTAAAAACCGTTCCAGAGCCTCCCCCACATGTTTTCTGTCATCACGGGGAAAAAAAAAAAAAAAAAAAAAAAACTGGAGTCACCGAAAATATGCATCAGCCGCATCAAGCCGAGACTCGGAATGAAAGAAATCAGGACGAGTCTGCGAAAGATTACCCGCGGGGCAGAGTAGGTTGAACGTCAGTACGTTTCAGCGGCTGAAACTGCGCCGACTGAGACAGGTGTCAGGATGATTATTTGCGTGAAAGGCAGAAATAAGGGCGAGGAATGAAGGCAAGAGACTGAGCGGGAGACAGACGGAGAGGGAGGGGCGGCCTCGGCGACACGTGGTCAGGCGGTGCGCAGGTCTAGGAGCCGTACGGCGGCAAGTGTCGCGACTGCAAATCCGTCTCCTACCTCTTGGATGTCGCTCACGTAGAACTCCACCTGCATCTCCGACTTGGCCTGGCGGAGGCAGAGAAATCAGAGACATCAGCACGAGAGCAAATATAACACCTTTTTTTTTAATTTTTCTATTTGCATTCATTGTTCAAATGTGCTTTACATTCACACATGAAAAATCCCCTCAGTTTTTTTTTTTTTTTTTTATTATTTCACTCAGTTCGAAACAGTTGGTGTTAAACTGCACGAATGAACGGCGCCACTTTCGTACCTCCCTGTCGAGTTGCTGTCGGAGCCAGACCACGCCCGTGTCTTTGTTGACGGAAAAATACCGCATGGCCTCCTCTCCTGAAACGCCGTAGATCAGCGGCTCCCCCTCAGGATCATTTGCTTTCAGCTGAGCGACTGAAGAACCTGCCAAACAAACAAGACAGGGTGAGTCCAGATGTACCACTGGGTCACAGGCCCGAGCGCACGGCACAATGCGACTCTGTTTTTATCGTTGACAAGAAAGAAAAAAAAAACAAAAAAAAACAAAACAATTTTGTACACAGTTGTAAGTCTGACAACACACACACACAGTTTCAGCTTGCACAGCTGTTTGGGATTGTTGTTAAAAAAAAAAGCGTCAAAAAAAAGATGCAAGCAACAGCCTCGCTCTGCCCACCAAACAGTAGCAGCAATAGGTTAAAGAACGAGTGATCTGACGTGGACAGAACAAGATTTAGCACCACTCTGTTCATCATCATGATCACCACCATCATTATCATCCTTTATTTAGACTCTGGAAGGCACACTCAGGGTATAGAGACCCTCTTATTCAGTGGTGCCGAGAAATACCAATATAAATACATAAAACAATAAGTCTAATAATAATAATAAATAATATGTCTAATAATAATACATCTAATAATAATAATAATAATAATAATAATAATAATAGTTCAAACAATCACACTTTGTATGGTCCAAACTCACAAGATGTCAGAACGGGAGGCATGGAGTCAGGACCCAGATGCGGATTTTCATGTTCCAAGCAAAAAAGATTTTCATTTAAACTATTAACCAAAACTAAAGGTGTTCCGTGAGGGTAACCAGTAACAAAAAACACATGGGGAGGCTTAAACAAAAAGACAAGGCGGGACAAAGAAAATCATAGTTAAGCTAAGATAACAAGAACAGACCTGAGAATACTGAACAAGAACAGCATGGCCATGACCCTTGATAGAAGACATAAAACAATGGTCTGACAAAGTCAAAGGGAAGCAAGTCCTATTTATACACTGGGGCAGGGGAGCACAGGTGAAAACAATCAAGGGCAGTTAACGAGACAGGTGACAGAAATCAAGAAATTATCACAGGAAGTCAATAGACTAGTCAACAGACCGAACAGATTTCAAAATAAAACAGGAAACACAAAAAATGACATAAGACTGTTTTGCCCCAAAAGGCCTTTACATTATGTACAGACATAATGCCCTCAACTAAGGGTTCTTTTATGTAGAAAAGCTTTAAAAAAAAAAAAAGACTCTAAACAGGGAAAAAAAAGAAGAGACCTCAAGGAGAACCACAGAGGATCCCTCTCTAGGGTGGGTGCACAAGACATTCGTTAACTGTCAGCTTTACACCAGATTCTTGTTGAACATTCAAACTGGAGGTTTTAGATTAAAAGAAAAGAAGGAGTGAGGTTCCAGCCTGCAGTTCGGCTTAAAGTTACAATCTGACCGACCCAACGCAAACATCTGTTGCTCGCACGACACGCCCGTCACTGCTGCAGGTGCCTCACGCTGCCGACTTACTGAGCTGCACGTGTTGGTACGCGAACCGTTTCTTTTCTTTTGAAACGGAAAAAAGACAGCGAGTATGAGCGCACAGATGGAGAGATGAGCGCACAGGCACGCAGATCACTGATGCACATTAGCGCACTCTCCTGCCTCCCCGCAGGTAGCCGACAGACAATAGCGCCGGAGCCAAACTCAATCATGTCTGTCACTTGTGCGCCAAAGTGCTTAACACAACGACCAATTAGGCTTCACAATCGCACGCCCCTCTCTCTCTTATTAATACACCCCATTTTCCTATGAAAGGAAGGCAAAAAAAATAACTAATTAATATAACGATTTATGGAGCCTTCTCATTGCGTCTAATGAGATTTATGCAAATTCAGCTGCTTTCAATATGAGTTATAATTTGGTTGAAGACGGTGCAAATTAAGCATTTTACCTCACAGTCATCAATAACAGATTTCTTTTCTCCCTCCTACTCCTCCACCTCCTCTTCCCAGCCCTCTCAACTGTGGTGGAATTGTCTGCTTCATGTGGGAAGGCACATACTTGAGTGAAGTATAACAATTGACTTGATTTAATAATATACAGAATGTAGACATAGGCTACGTACGGCAGTGGAAGTCTTGTGGAAGAATAACTCGTCCTCTGTGTGAGAGTAAGAAACCAATGTGCATGCGTGTTTAGATCCTTAGATTAAGGGGAAGTATGTCGTTGGCAGTCACTCAGATGATGAAAATCCCCACTTTAAAGATTTCCAAAAGCAGCGCATGTCTGAAAAGCCAAATTGGTAGAACTGTGTGAAAATTTGAAAGAACTTTGTGTCACATTTTCAGAACAGCGTTGACAGTCGTGGTAGCAACGCTTGTGCAAAAATAACCCATATTTTAAAAGGACAGAGGATGTTCAGGATTTGGGCTCAGTTCCTATTTGAGGCTCAACACTTGACCGTCTTTATCCACAATGGTTAAACTTAGCAAGATCAAAAACTTTTCTACGAGACCTGGCAAAGAACAGTCGAGTTTCTGGCAAGTATTTATGAAGGTGTTCAAATTTAGAATAAAGAACACAAAATATATCAAATTTAAAACAAATACTTTTTTCCAATTCATGCAGTATAATCGCAAAGCCAGTATTTTGACCATTTATTAATCACAGATCCACAATTTCGTTTTGTTGTTTTGCATTATACTGTCAACCGAGTCAAGCCTAATTTCATTTTGCCGAAATGAAGTATCCTTAATTATTTCTTGATTACACAAACATTCATTCTTAAAAATGATACAAAGCTGGGAAAAAAGTCAAATGCCATCTCTTGCCTAAAAATTCAAAAGGGCATTCACCTATTACTTGCATGCGGTTAGCTTGAGTCGTGATTAGGATTGGTTCAGTTGAGAGCTTTTGAGATGATTTATGTTTTCAGTGAAGGGTAAAACAAACAGCAGCGGTAATGTTGTAATCAAAAACGCCCGCAGTGTGTGCACGTTCGCGTGTGCACACACTGCGGAGGCACGCGCGCGTAGGTATCATTTTGGTGCTTATCAGTAACAGCGTGGCACCGAGCCCTTTCACTGACAAATTACGCTATTTAGCAGCGAGTGATGCCAGCGCCGCTGTTATGAATGATGCACCGCGAATTAACGCTGGCCCTCTCCTTCTCCCGCTCCTCCGTGACGCCGCTTCTCAAAACAAGAGTGATGTGCTGAAGGAAACATCTCTTCACCAAGCCATTATCCCTCCCACGCTCTCCTAAACCAACCAAGCGACTAACCCCGCACCACACATCTCACAAGACCTTGGCACATCTGAGGACAAACTGCAGAATTTGCAACTTTGTGGGATTAAAGGTTAAAGTTGAAGTCCCACAGATTGTCACATCTCGAAAGATGTGAAATTTGTCCTCCATGATTGACCCGTCCCCCTGAGGGAGCGGTGAGCAGCAGTGGTACCATGCTTGGGAATCACGGCGTGATTCGCCAAGTCCATTCCCAACCCCAAATACTGGGTGCCAAGATGGGAGGCAGTGGGTAGCATTTCTCCAAGTCTTTGGTTTGACCTGGCTGGAAATTGAACCCACAACCTCCCAGTCTCAGGGCGGACACTCTTTCGCTAGACCACTGAGCTGGTTTATGCGATGCCTTTGGGATATGTACATCAAGATTAACACCGCACAGAATGTGGTGCATGAGTAAATTGCACTAGGGAGCATTTTTATAAATTCTGTAAAATGAGTACGATAAGATTTTATTGACCCCCATTGGTAGAAACTTTAGATAAAATAACATTTACTCCTTCCTGGTTTGAGCAAAGAAACATTGAAATACTAACTTCTTCTGGTCGAACAAGTAAACAGCATGGACAAAACACCTTTGCAGACCCATTTGAAAAATAAAGTCTCCAAAGTTTTACTGGGCATGCTTTAGCGTTCAAACACCAACCAAGGTTATTGAGAGTGGAAGTGCTAAAACTCCTCTCGCCATCAAAACATACAAACAGACCAAACCTGAGGAGGCACAAGGCTTAAATGCAAGTGGAAGGAAGAAAAAAAAAAAGGTAGAAGGACCCGCGAACCTGTACAAATCAACAGCACTGGTATATTTTTCACAGGCGGGGCCAGCGCCGGGATCCTCGAAAACATCAATCCCTTCTGGATCAATAGCAGCCATGCGTGTTAGACGGGGTCTGTCTTGGTGCTGCCAGAGGGGCTCAGCTTTGTGAAATCGAGAGGCTATAGGCCAAAGCCCTGTTTATTATGTTGGTGACATCCCTGAACCCCCTCGCTCAGCCGAGCGCTGATTCAGTGGGACAGGCACCGTCCGAGCGGCGGCTCCAGCCATGTCGTGAATTACGGCTTTGAATTTTTGCGCCGCGCGCCGGCTTTAATGGGTATATGAGCAATATTCTGTCCGCCCGGGCAACAACGCATGAAAGCCCCAGGACCACCAGGCAACGCCGGCGATCAGGCGCCACGGTCGCCGCCGTGAGGAGAAGCGGGGAGAAGAGGACGATCTCTACCGCCTCAATGTAAATACTTGATGAGTTGACTCGCGGCCGGGCCGAGCGGACCCCTCTGGGCTGGAGTCATGCAATCAGATGTCTGATGAGTCAGTGCCGTGCCACTCATGTTACCAAACTGTCCGTCAGCTGACAAAGAAAGCTTTCAAACGCATCAGCAACACTGGGATGAAGCCACGCTGCCTCGCATCAATCACGCCCATCAAAAATTCACAGAGGCGAAAACCCGTCCAACTGTCAGCATGAGCTCATTCATTGGCCTGTTTTTTTTTTCTCCGCCTCCTCCTCCTCCCTCGCTGCCACTGCCTAATAGTGCGGCATTTGCCACTTCATGGGCTGATATGGGCTACGGTTTTCATAAGAGCTTATTATCTCACGCTGAAGTCAGAAGTCTCTGCGGAATCCTTTCCGGTGGAAGTGAATCCACATCCAAGAGTAAGAATTTGTTCACAAGCTCCTCTCACTTTCTTTTTTCACATTTGGTTGAAAGTAAATTATGATAAATTGATTAAGGAATTAAGGAATTAAGGGATTTGTCTTTGTTGTCCTCAAGTGCATTGTGGTGGCTGACACCGTCGTTTCAGGGTTGTTGACTGACAAAAGGTACTTTCACTCAGTATGGTTGTAGGAGCTTGGAGGAAAAAAAAAAAAAAAAGGAGAACCAAGAGTGTGTGGAGTGTTTCTGCGTTTGAAAGAAAAAAAAAAAGCCAAGAGGGAAAGCACACTGCAAAAGACTGATCTCGCCAGAACAGTCTCTACTGCTCAGCAGACACTCGAAAGCTCCAGGGTGAAGGATTATTGATATTTAAATGGTTACAAATGGTTATCTTTAGATGACCATTGTGAAAAAATAGTTCTTGTATGGTGTGTCTAGATCCCTTGTCCTTATAAATCACCCACAGCAACATAAAAAAAAAAAAAAAACACACACAAAAAAAACTAAACTAATAAGCCGTGCACTGTAACGGCAGCAGCTACACTAATCACATTCAAGAGCTCATGAGAGGAGACGGCAGAACAAAATATTATCTCCGAGACTAAAATGTCAAACCTTCACTGACTCTTCAGGTTCTCACCGCACATTAGAATTAAGTAATTGGTATAAAATTAAAATTACAGGCGGGGACCTACCTTGTTCATCTTTAATGGGGAGAGACTGAGCAGGAAGGTCTAACATCACTTTCACCCACTGGGCGGTGATTATGAGACTCAGCCACAATGCTGCGTGCTGTTTACTATCCAAATCCATCATGTTTCGGGGTAATGGGGAAAACACTAAGAAGGCAGCACACTAAACCACGGACTGCTAATTGACTATGTGCCATTATGACAAAATGGGCTTATTTCACGCGCAACCCTATCACAAGAACGCGTGGAAGTCCCCGCACTGAATAATCTATAAAGTCGTACGGCGAGAGCAAATGAGGCATACTGATGCCAAAATACTTACTCTGAAAAAGAATAAAGGAATCCAAAGTGCTAATTCCGACCTCTCTGAACTCCTCACGGCGGCTAATGTGTGAAGACGAGAACTACTGTATTCAGCATTTTTCTCTCTGTGTTGATAAGACAGAATGCTCCTCGGGGGGTTTGGGAGCCTCTCTGGTCATATCAGGCAGTGACTGGACTTTTTCCGCGTTATATTTGAAGTATTTTGACGGTTATGACTGATGTTATCAGGGCAGTCGAGTCTCCTTGTTTTTGGTTTGGCCGTCTCAAGCCCTCAAGTCACAATGAATTAAAAAATGTATACATATATATATTTATTCACATTTTTACTTGCATATTTTTTTCTCCCCATTTGGGAAAAAAAAAATATGCAAATGACTTGAGTTTAACTTATCAGTGCCTTCTCTGCCAACGGTGATGAGTGTGCTGTGTTAATTTAGAGATTTAGGCCGGCTCTGGGAACCAGTTGGAAATAAACTAAGCAAATCTACCTGGAATTCTAATAGTGTTGTTGCAAAGGAACTGGGTTCCTGGACCTCCATTTCCATACAAAGAGAGGCATTTGTGCTCAGGGTGCATTTTTAATCGTGGAGAGGAGAATGGGTGCAGATAGTCATTTTCCTGTAGGCTGGAGACGGCAAGGTCTGTTTTTTTTTTTTCTTCACACAGCAATTAAAACGATGATTAAAACACCCCCCCAAACAGATATCACAGAAAACTTGACAAACCCCATCTTTTTTCAATGCCTCATAGATTTGAAAAGAAACATTATTTCTAACCAGGGGTCTTTTGACTTGACAGATACCAGGCGCCAAATATTCTTACGCAACAGCTCAACACAAAAATGCGACTCGCCGCAAAATGTCCCTTTTCCAGTTTATTTTCACTGGCCTTGTGCGTTTGCGACATCAATAACTGTGATAGGCTGGATAACAAAAGACAAATAGTGTGCGAAGCGTGGGGTTTAAGTGACTGGGGTTTACACACACACACAAACACCCACACCTACACACACACACACACACACACACACACACACACACTAGGGGAGTCCTTGGGTGGCTGTGTATTAATCCAACAGATTTATGAGTAAATCTGTCATGGGTGGGATGAGAGCTCCCTCTGCCTTCCCTTTAGCCACTGCTAAATGGAAGAAATGGGGGACTGGGGGCGCACCCATACACACAGGTGTCACACAAGGTGCCGCAAAACTAGACCGAACTCTGAGGTCCATTTTGTAGTCGGGTACTAGCAACTGAAAAAGAAAGAAAGAGGGTTTTATATGAGCTCATTAGCCAAGCGCTGGCGATGAAAAGCAGATAGCGTTGAAGCTAGTGGCTCCGTAGACAGCAGGATCACGCCTGGGTTGCAAGCTGGGATCGGAGCGAGAGATAGGACGGTGAGAGCATCACATGCTGTTATCACAGTGCAGTTTTGAAGCCCTAGAAATACCCCGGCTTGATTTGAGCACAGAAAATAAGGCTATTTTCCACGGCAGGGGAATTCCCGCAGAGTGTTTTCGCACGTTCCTAGTCGACTCCTCCTTTCGGCCAATCGCACGGCGAGCGGGCGCAGTTCCTGGTTCACGTTGGGCTGCGCGGGATTGGCTCTCTGACACGGACCGGCGAGTGATGGGAACGTTAAGAGACGGCACTGTGACTAACCAATCACGCCGCGGCGGTGAAGGACGTTAGCGGACAGTCGTCCCACGCGCTAGGCGGGGAGGTGCGGCCCTGTCAGGGCGCATTCACACGCATCCGCAATCACAACGGGGAGAGAAGGGTGGAGTGGGTGTGTGTGTGGGGGGGGGGGGGTCCTGCTCCGACTTTTTTTCTCCCTCCTTCTTCTTCTTCTCCTTCTTCATCTTCTTTTAAAATCCCATCACAGTCTTGCGGTTTTCTCTCTCCCTCTCTCTCTCTCTCTCCCTCTCTCTGTCTCGCTCTTTTTTCCCCCATCATGCCCTCATCGTGCGCCGTCCTGCTTGCGGAGGCCAGACAGAAGGACGCGGGCGGCGCTGATGGGAGCAGACAGGTGGCTGCTCGCAGCCGAGGCTTCCTGAGTGATGCGTGGCCTTGCCCGGACTCTTGTTTTCATAAAAGCAAACGTCCCCCCCCCACCCCCCCAACTCCAGCCACCACCACCACCACCACCTCACCCACCCAAACCCACACAGACACACACATGCATGTGCTTTACGCCGGTTTGCACCCTCCATGTCTCCAACATCTGGGTGTTTTTTGTCCTCCTGCCGCTCATTTTTCTGAGTTCACGGTTCACTCCTGCGGTTTCACCCCCCACCTCCCCGACACACACACACACACACACACACACACACAGCACCCCCAGGAGGCCTCTCCCCTCTCCGGACGCCTTCTCTCCTCCTCTGGCCCTACACTGACCTCACTGGGGTTGACTATTACCCAAGAGTGAGCTAAATCACGGTCGGGTAATGGAACACGCCACCTTCACTGTGAGGGCCAAACACACGCAAGCGCACACAGACACGCACGCACGCACAAATGCGCACACAGGCGCTCGCCTAAAAAAACAAAACAACAACAACAAACAAACACGCACACACCGTGACGAATGCCCTCGCCGGTGGCCTTTCACCTTTTCTTCTACTGTTTACATGTTTATCATTTGGCCGCTGCGTTACTGAAATACAAGGCGGGTGTTATTTCCGTCAGCCCCGCGGACGTGGACGGCGATGTCGGGGAACACAGCGGACGGCGGCAGGGTCAAGAATGAGATTGCGGCAACACAGAGTTGACCTCCGGCCCCGACTGTCAATGGAGTGTGGAGTCACGTCTCAGGAAGCCACGGCTCCCTCTTATGATTTCTTCTGCCACAACAAACACACAAAGGCTCGGCAAGACGCGCTGGGTTTTCCCACTCTGGACCAGGAAACAGGATGGGGGAAGTGGGGAAATGTATGTAGAAAAAAACCATCAGATCAGTTTGCCAAACACGAGCGTTACTATCCGTTCGCTTATTTATTCACCGTTCACAACTTCTGTCCTCGTGGTTCAATCCAGCGGAGAAATAACAGTGTACTCATCTCCGCCAAAGGAGCCACCAAAAGAAATGTGTAAAATGTCAGTCAACACACTGGAGCACATGTATCATTTTCAATATCACATCCCCACAGAGAAAAGTCACATTAAAAAAAAAAAAAAAAAAAAAAAAGCCAGGTTAAGAAAATATCTGATTGCTTCCCTTAACTTTGGAGAGTAAATAAGCCGCACCATTGTTTGTGCATTTTAAAATATTCATGAAAATCCAGAAGATACTGGCTTGTCTGTGCAATGCTCCAACAATGTGATGCATATTAAAAAAAAAAATAGTTGTGCGGCTGAAAAATAATGAAATTCAAATTAAATGAGGAACAAACTCTTATGTATGCCCTGACCTGTTAGCATGTAGAAGTTCTCTAATTCTCTAATTGTCAGTTGCAATTGTATTTCACTGTATATTTTGAATAAGGTTTTGCGTAGTGGAAGAGGTTGATTGGCTGCTGTGAAAAGATGTTTTCCCACAATGCTTCTCTGTCAGGCCACATAACCTGTTGCTAAAAATAGTGGTCAATAAATGCTGTCTCGTTGGTCATTTTAAACTAGCTTCACAATGACCAAAAACAAATGATAGTCACAGACAGAATACAGCGAGGGTTGGAGAATTTCAAACTTCCCAACTGACCAGGCAGTGTCCTCACAGCTCTGTTCTTTAATCTTTCCTTAATATTTTCACAAAAGCAGAGGAAGAGAGAAAAATAAGACCAACGTTGTGCTAAAAACCCCCTTCAAATTAGGCATAAAGAATAATCTAAAATTTACAACCACTTGTCAAGCTGGTGTGACATTCTGTTTGTCTTCTCCGTGAGACCGGTTTAATCTACTAAAATCTTACCATCGAATGAAACGTATCACAAAGGTAGTGACTTTTGCGCTTAATTCAATACCACAATGAACTCAACAAAAACCATCAATTCCCTTTACCTTCCAGTTTCTGTCATTTGCCTCCTGCGAGGACGAGAGGCGAGGTTTTGTCTTCGCTGCTGTCCTCGCGTCACCTTCAAATTTCCAGCTCCAGCTGCCTTGACCCAGTTGCCAGTTTTGACTTGGCAGCAGCGGACGGACCACCACTGATTGCAGTCCGT